>NC_090233.1:4564339-4734339 GCF_024489055.1 Chanodichthys erythropterus | reverse complement strand
GGGTTCTCGATGACTGGAATCTTTGTCATTCCAATAATAACGGCATCTGGGCCCATCTCTGAAGATGATGGCGTGTTGTTGCCATTGGAAACGTGGTGAAGCGGGCTGGCCGAGTCGTCGTCATTACTGATGACAGATGAGGAGCCTGGTGGAGAGGGGAAAAAAACCCAGACAATACAATAATCCATAGAAATAAAAAGCATTCGCATGGTCAGTACATATGAATAAAGATATAAATGTGTTTAAAAAAGTGCATTATTATTACAAGAGAAAACAACTTATAATGATGAATGAATAAATATTAAAATTCATATTATTCTGCATTATTCTGTTATTATTCTATATTTGTGATTTGTATGTTACTGTAACAGATCAAGTTATCTGCTTGCCATTAATAAAGCCTTTTTACTTCCATGATGTGATGTATTTCTAACAAGATATTCAACTAGAAAGAAATTTAGGCCAGGACATATTTTTTTTTCAAATGAGAACAGAGTGGATTGTGAAAAGTGGGTGTTCCATATTAGAATAGAGCCAGACCTGAAAGTTAACTAAGGGTATGTTTACATGACAACGACGCACTAAAAATGGAAAAGTTTTTCCTTTGCGTTTTTTTGTGTAAAGAGAACAGCGTTGTCAATAAAATCCATTCACACGGATCCGTGAAAGCAACTAAAAATGCTGTATAATGAATGTCAGGCCAAAGAAACTCTACACGCCTATAGACTGAACATGTAATACGCATGTGCATGTTTTCGCAGTTTACATGTAGATGATAATGGTATAGTTTTCAACAACTTGCACTTTGAAACCCATTTTTAAAAGTTTGCATTTTCAGGCCCCCAAAACGCCGTTGTCGGCCAAAATGCATAAGAAGTTTTCCGTTTTTAGTTGAAAATGGTGGTGTGTAAACGGCCCCTAAAACAATGCCTAAATTTATTTGGAATAACATACCTGGAAGCATCATACACCAGGTATATGTCTTAAGAAGGTAAATAGGGTCCATTTTGATTTCATGTTGAAAGTGAAACAATTTAAATGATGCACTTACCTTTCATACCAAACTTGGAGCTTCTACCATATTTGAGGAAAACTAACATGAGGATGCATCCAGTTAAAGCAACCCCAGCTATCCCAACCACTATGTAAACCTAGAATATAAAAACACACAGTTGATTTTACTCTAGCAAGCATGTCTTCAATCTGGGGTCAGTTCGAATTGATTTAGTACAGTAAAGCTGTAGTTTATAATTTATAGAAGTAACATTGTATCACATTGTATCATTAAAAAGTCACTTATATATTGAAATCACTTGCTTCTACAATGTTACATCAAATGTAAATGGTCCAATAATAAATCAAACAATTAATGGAATATTCCAAGTGAATAAATGTTAAACTCTGTCAACAGTAACTGAGCCTTGCTGTCGATTGCCACTGAAAATAATTTGACTAGTCTCTTAGTTTGTAAAAACAAACAAAAAAGAATGTGTTCTTACAAAGGAAGTCTTTGGGGAAGTCTTTACAGATCAAGTAAACCATTTTTACTGAAGCACTTAAACAAAAGTACAAGAGTCATATTTCTGATTTCAAACTCACTGGAAAGCTAGTCCCACTGACTTCCAGTGTAAGTACAAACTGAAAAAATAATTTTCTATAGTAACTGACAGCAGACCACAGATATTGATCGATAGAATTCAAAATGTATTTAATCTTGAATATTCCTTTAATCACTCTATACAAATACATACCGCAACTTTGTCCTCCAGTGGTGGGGTTTCTTTGAGAAGGCAGACAAAACAAATAACACTAAGTATACAATTGCAGTTCAAAACTATCAAAATCGGAAGGTTTGAACAAATACATATAAATGGTGAGCGATAAAGGAAAGAACAGTCTTACCTGGACTAAATGTTGTGTCTGTGTTATATCATTTAAATGGAAAGAAAAATTGAAATGAATTTAACAATGATAAATAACATTCTACAAACTCAATTTTATCTCTGTTTTTATTTTTTTATGCGTTATAAAAAGCAGCTGGGTAAATCTATTGAAAACTGATAAGTATTGTATATGAAATATTTCACTCCATTATCACAAGAAATTATAGTACGCATAAAGAAAATGCAGTCTTAAATAAACTCTTTTTAGAACTGCAATGATTTTTTTGCATTGTGGCATTATTTTCATGACAATTAAGCACAATCCCCAAATGCCAGTAGTCTATTGTAGTGCAAAAAAAAAAAAATCTGTAATTGCTTGAATGCAATTATACAATATGTATTACTTTAAGTTTATGATAAATTATTTATAAATGTGCACTGTAAAGGAAAATTACAAGTATAGTATTTGTTGTACTGAACTTAACGTACAATAATAATTTAACATAAATAATTGTGTGCTAACAGGATGGTTTTCTTTTGACTTCAGTATGAAATTAAGAATGAGATGTTTTCACTACTCTCACAATTACATTCAGTTTAGCTTGTCTTAGTTTCATTTTCAAGGACTTTTAGTTCACTTATCTTTGTTTCCTGTTTTCTGTGTTCCTATGTTCCCTTTGTCACCAGTTACCAAGGTTATTCATCATCTGATTAATCATCAGACCTGTCTGTATGTCATTCATCACCACTGTGTATTTAAGTTCCTCTTTAGTTCCCATTCATTGTATTGTTTGTGCATGGCACACTGTTTGTGTTCTTTGATTTTACATTACCTGAGTTTACTTTATATTATATATATATATATATATATATATATATATATATATATATATATATATATATATATATATATATATATATATATTTGGATTTATTTATATATTTATATATTTGGACCTTCTTCCTCTTTGTTTAGACATTACAGAATACTGGGCCTTAAAAAAAGAGTATAATGGTTATTAATATAGCCCCGTTGGTGAACTTTGACAGGCCAGGAGAAACTATTATTTTTATTTTCCAAAGTGGCACAGCAATGGAGGAGTATGTGGTGGAATTCATTAACATCTGTCACTGCACCCCCTGCGAGACTACACCCTTATGGAGGGTTTCAGGTGCGGGCTGGACAATAAAATCCGCTTCCTGATGCCCCAGGGGAATACCTGCTAGACTTTAGCTGAGTGCATCAATTTTGCACTGTGGGTGCATGGATCCTCTTTTACTGAGGGCAAAGCTGAAAGGGATTAGGGATGTGTGAGACTATTCGACTAGTTGATTAAACAATACTGCTAGTCGACTTGGAAATACTAGTCGTTTACATTTTTTTGCACATTTAATGTTGTGCTTTATTTTTATTTATTTATTTTTTTAAACTGGGGTGAGGTTTAGACTAGTCGGTTGCAAAATTTCTGTTCGAACATTTATGAAATTAGTTGTTGCACACAACCCTAAAAGGGATACCATCACCATCGTCCAGACCCACCTTGCACCTGTCACCGCACCAGATCCAGAGCCCAGCCAACCACCCCCCACACTATGCACAGACATTAAGCCATAGCTCAAATCTTTCGCAATGGACGAGCCAGACAAGAGGAATGAGCCAACCATCGCCCCGGAGACTGAGCCCCACAGTGAGCCTGACCAGGTGTGTGAGCTGGCAACATCCTGTGCCACCGTGGGAGTGTTAGTGGAGTTTGAGGGAATGGTTGAGGCCATGCTCCCACCACTGAGGGTGAGCTGTTACTGACCTTCACCATCACCACTGGTCCTGCCCAGCTTTAAGTCTTCTATGTGTTCATCACCACTTGTTTTGCTCAACATAAAGCCTGTTTCGTCACCCTGAAGTTTCGTCACCCTGAACAAATTCTGTCATCATCATTGATCCCGCCCAACCTCCCTCTCCCTCCTCCGCTCCATGATTCAGCCAGTCTGTCAGCCCCATCTCTGCTGGTTTCCTTCAGCCTCTCAACTTATCCTCTAGTGCCACTCAGTTGTGTGGATCTTCAGTTGATCCCCCAGCTCCGCCTCCAGAGGCTGATCCCCTCACTCCACCTCAGTCCATCGACCTGTTGACTCCACCTTGGCTCCTCCCTCCCTCAGCTCCACCCGATACCATCGTCCTTACAGCTCCACCTGGCTCCCTCATCCATCTGGCTCTGCTTTGGTCAGATGTAACCCTGCCTGAGCCACAGACTTATGAGCTGTCTGCTGTGCTTCATCTCTCCACCCCTTCGGTTCTGTCTGGCTCCACCTCAGTTCCACCAGCTCCGCCTCAGTCCTCAGGCACCCTGGCTCCACCTCGGACTCTCGTCCCTAGGGTTACGCCTCGGTCTCCAGGACCATCGGTGTTGCCTGGTCTCTGTCTGCACCCAGGGCACCACTACCATCTGCTTCATCTCTGTTAGTTGTCCCCTGGGTGTCGCCAGCCAAGTCTCCACCATGGCTCCTCCCACCATGGGAGGATGCAATGGGTAACCATGGTACTTTCTTCTACCTTCTTCCTCCTTGGATTTGATGTTACAATTGCACAGAAATGAAAAATTTGGTGGGAAAATGTGCTTACTGTCACTATGCTAAAAATCACTATGCTAAAAAGATTTCTTTATGCAAAATATAATTGATTTATTTATTTTGGTTTTAGGGTGAATTTTTTTTGTTGGGGAGTGATTTAATTTAAAAAGATTCATCCAGCTGACTTTGTTTTTACTTGCTATAATTCACCAAAATACTGTTTCACAATTATATTATCTTACCATAATAGAACACTGCCTCTGTGGAAACAAAAATATGACAGCGGTTTTCTTGTGCAATATAATAGGCTGTATTATTTATAACATATTAATAAATCACATTATAGAGTCACCTGTTCCTGAGTGGTCCACATCAGGTATGTGCATGAAGTGTGCCGACACGTTTCCGCTGTCCTCTCCGAACTCATTGCTGGCCACCAGTGTGTAAATGCCATTATGAATGTGAGTGGGAATGACCAGCTGCAGACAGCCATGGTACTCCGTATCTGTGATTTCATGGATTTCAGTCCTGATGTACTGCTGCTCCTCCAGCAGCTTTCCCTCATGGTACCAGCGTAGATCAGGCTTCGGGTTGCCCGTCACAGTGAAAGGGATGCACCAGTCCTGGTTCCTCACAGGCTGGTACAGCTGCACTATAGTAGGGGGAACTGGCCCAGAAGAAAAAAGAAGGAGCAGAGGAACGAGAAAGAAGGAAAGAGGGGAGGAGGAGAGGAAGTGTAATCACAGGATGTACCACAGGAGTAAACGAGAGGAATGTGGAAAATTTTGCTGTAGTTAGACGAAAGGAAAGTGTCTGACAGTACATGGAATGGAGGGGCAATATAGAAGGATTCTAGGGTGAGAAATACAAGAGAATGATAAGAAATGAAGAGGCATACTATAATATTACAAAAAAACAAGAAGAAACATGCAATGCATAACCAAAATCAAAACGGATAAAAGGATGTTGTCAAAGACTAGCGTCTGGTTGTTAACTGTTTTGTTAAGCATAAATAAGTTGATGATAAGTTAAGCAAAAATTAGATTTTTTGTTAGCATAGCATATAAAAGTTTTATGTGCATATAAAAACAGATTGTTTGTTAAAGGAAGAGGTCACTCGAAAATGAAAATTCTTATCATTCAAAACCATATGATTTTCCTGCAGAATTTCCAAGCTGTTCTATTTGCAATGTGCCGTGTTTGAATCGTAAGGATGAATTGTATGGCTTCAGGACATTTTAAATATTTTAAAATTTAAAGCTTGTCAGCCCCCAGTTTACTGTACAAATACACAATTCAAATGCTAGATATTTTAAAATGTGATTTATTTCTGTGATGGCAAAGCTGAATTTCCAGCAGCCATTACTCAAGTCTTCATGAGTCACATGACTCTTCATAAATCTTTCTAATATGCTGATTTGGTGTTCAAATCATGATAAAACTGTTCTCAGCATTCTTTGATTCTTTCAGGAAAGTTCAAAAGAACAGCATTTATTTTATTTAAAATTTTTTTGTAACAACGTAAAAAATCTTACTGTCACTATTTTAATGCACACAAGTTAATGCATCCATGCTGAATAAAACTATTATTTTATTTCTACTGACCCCAACCTTTTGAATGGTAGTGTATTTTGTTGTATGTTGAACAGCTTGGACCTTGTGCTTAACGTCTGCTTTTGTGTTCCAGGAATTGGAATGGTTTGGAATGATATGAAGGTGAGTATCTTCACTGAAAATTCACTGAATTCTGGACTGAAATCTAAATTTTTTCCTTTATGTTTGAACTATTCCTTTAACTGTAAAAGTAGCAATAATAACCACACAAAATAAAATGGGTAAATTCTACAAGAAGACATATAGCTTACTACTGAGTGGGAAAGCGTTTAAAAAGTTTTTCAAGCAGTATTATGCAACAATGTGAGTTTTGTCAGGCCCAGTAGACTAATGTGATAGCTTGAGGGGAAACTTCCTGAATCTTAAGCATTTGGCACATTTTCAAATGTATCTTGAACTCTTAAAAACCGTCCAATAGTTCAGCCTACTATTCTCTTTAAGGAAGCCATCTAATCTCCACACACGTTCATGTCAAATGACCCAGAGCCTCAAATTCAGTTTGAAATCCTATTAATTTGTCAAAATATACTTGGAAAACATCAAACATACAAATCATAGAAAAACATTAATCACTTACAATGTTTGTGAGTGTGACCGCTCAATGACATTAATTATTATTACAAATTCTGAGAAGCCAATTGCACCTTAAATAAACAGCCACATTCCATCATTGAAATAATGGGAAAAGGAAAAAAATATCAGAGGTTGAATGATTTTTACAGTCCCAATCGAAAGTTTGGTCATACTTGACTTGAATTTATGGTGCTTGCACTTTTGATCTAATGGTTTGTGTTTGAAGGCTTCGAATTGTCCCTACATTCAGTATCAATTGCCTTTCAAAACTATATAGTTTTTTTTTATTATTATTTTTTTTTATAGATGTATTGGAGCAGATTGTGAAGGAAAGACAGGCAACAAGGGTCTAGCAAACATTTGAACTTCTTCAATACTGTTTAAAATTAGGATGCACCTCATGATTTTGGTTAAGAAAAAAGCCCAGAGCATGCAGAGCTATAAATGGTGCCCCTGTAAAAGCCAAAGGGTGGTGACCTTTAAGCTCAAATATAAGATACTTTCGATTTCCCATACATGGGAACATGTTCTATTCTTCTAATTCTTTATATTAGAAGAATAAAACTATTCTATTCTTCTAATAATTCATGGTCATCAGCAGGGTCGGAGCCAGATGTTGTGAACATTCGGGGCTTAGCCCAAATATTTTGCCCAATGACATTTTAATTTTCTGTTAAAAGCTCTACTGTCATGAAAGGAGCTTTGTTGTAGTATTGTTGAGTAAAGTTCATAAAAGGTACATTATTTCCCACTGGAATTTGTAAAACTATGTTTGGTGTACCTCCTCTAAGGGGGTCTGGGGGCATGCCCCCCCAGAATAAAATTTTGTACATTTTAAGGTTAAATGCATCAATCTGGTGCACTTTGAGAGCTCAAAATTAAGAGTTTCAACCCATGTACAGTATGCAAATTGACCAAAGAAACAGCATTGTAACTGGACATGAAAGATGGTTCAAACATCTTTTGAGTTGTGATATTGTCTAAATTCTAAATTGTGTTTTAGGAGGCCAAACAATTATTACAATATAAAAATAATAATATAATAGTGTTTTAGGCCTATATAATTATTCATATGACAGTTATATCCACATATTGTAACAAATGCACTCTAAATAAAATTTAAAAATAAAAAATTACTTTACATAACAGTACACAAAAATTATTTTACACAACAGTATAGGGGAATTACAATGGCCTACTTTTGTAGTAATTAATAAGATAAATCCTTGCGCTTTTATTTTGATGCAAATGTGCGCACTTCTCTTTAAAACACGCAGCACAAACAGACCGTATATACTTAATCACTGTATTTTGCTGTTTTATAAAGGCACAAAGCCTTATCACGCTTTCGATTTTAGTTCGTTGGCAAAATACAACGTATAGAGACCATTTAGTCTATGTAGTTTTAAATTGTCGGTTCATTATGAAACAATGGCGGCATAAGGTAATTAATGGTAAACATTGGATGGGAATGTTTAGCTGACAAAGTTATCATATCAGCTGTTATATCGTAACAAAACCCCTTCAACCGGGCCGAAAGAGCGTCTCGAGGCCAGCCGCTGCTCTTGAGTGAGTGACAGGAGGCATGGCTCTATACAACTGCGGTGAGCGTGAACGCGCGGTCGGAGAGAAGAAAGAGAAAGCGCTGCAGGTGTATGGATGGATACTGTAGAAAAGCGGTATTGAACTGCTTAACGTATTTTAATAGAGAGATATGTTTAAAAAATGATATTTTGTCAGCACTATTAAAGGGATAGTTCACCCAAAAATGAAAATTTCACGTTTATCTGCTTACTCCAAGCGCATCCAAGATATAGGTGACTTTTTTTCTTCAGTAGTGTCATGATCACCGTCTGCCTCTATCAGTTCCCGGACTACACTTCCCACAATCCTCTCTACCTATCACATGCACTCACCCCACCAATCACCTGTTGCCACATACAGCCTAGCACTTCACACTGATCACCACACCCAGCTGCACATTAGAGATGAGCCGGATACTCGGCTGAAACGAGTATCTGGTACGGATAAAGCACTTCTGCCGAGTACGAGTATTATACGAGTAATACGAGTCAATATCTGTGCTCGGATTGAAAGAAAATCATCATTGGGTAGCTGATTGTGTCAGCGTTCTGTGATAGGCTAGTCACAGCGCCACTCCCCTACACACATACAGATGTATTTTGTTGCTGTGTATCGCTCTGCTCACTCACAGTGAAGCCTCGTTTACACTGCACGCGTGTGCGGCGCGTTACGGCTGTGACGCGGCTACCGGAGCTGATACACGGCCACTCTAGTCAATGCTTGTGTTTACACCAGCCGCGCCGCGCCGCGTTTGAGAAGCGTCCCAGAAGCAGCTCGACGCAGCGCTTCGCTAAAGATAGGCACCTCGCCTATTTTCGATGGACGCCGCGTCCAAGACACGCAGCTCAAATACAAAATAAAGTCAAAATAATCACCCTGTGTAAACTCCCGCTCATATTTCACATCACTAGGAGGCCCGCTCTCTCTCTCTATCTCTCTCGCTCTCCCTCTTACTCACTCTCTCACACACACACACCTGGTGTGGAACCAAAAAAAAAATAATCACACTGATCATTAAAAAATTAAAAGTTAAAAAAGAAAGTTATGTTGTTCATTACATTTTACTTCATAATTGCACTGCATTGTTTTGTTTTCATTGTTGCAAAACTTGTTCTGTAATATAGTTTGTTTGCTATCGTGATCAAAACCATTGATCTGAAGCTCAATCCTGATGCTGTCCTGTAAATATTTTTTCTAATCAGCAATAAATCTAACAATTTCTGATCAACCCATATCAATTGCATGCTCAAAATAACATACCGGTTAAAACCCCGCCCATTTCAAGACCAGCCCCGCCCACTTCCGGGTTAGGCCCCACCCACTCCGAGTACAGATACAGATAATTCATATGGTTAACAGATACAGATACAGATACAGATAATGCTGTACTCGCTCATCCCTACTGCACATCATTACCAGGACTATAAAGGACTTTCACAAACACCACCTCACCGCGAAGTCTTGTTTAACTGTTGTTGCAATTCTGAGCGTTTCCCTGTATTCCCTGTCTGCCTGTTCCTTGTTGCCATTACTGCCTGTTCCCTGTTTTTGACCCGTTGCTGCCTGTCCTGATCTTTGCATGTCCCTTGACTACTACTCTGCCTGTTCCTCACTGTTCCTGTTTGTTCCTGTTTTGACCCTGCCTGTACGACCACTCTTGTTATTAATAAAACGCTGCACTTGGATCCCCTGCCTGAGTCTCCATTCACAACAGAAGACTTCGCCATCTACGATCCAGCAGCTTCTACGAGCGTTTCCAGTCTCAGCATGGACCCAGCATGGTGCCTCATCAACCTACATCAAGGTAGCTGTACCCTCGAGGCTCATATTCAAAGGTTCCTGGAGATCGCTCACCTGTCTGATCTGCCAGACTATGCCCTCATTGACTTTTTTATCTATGGATTAAACGAACCACTTAAGGACTATGTACTTACCAATGGTCCACGAGGGTCGTTCGTGGAGTTCTTGGACTTTGCCCTGCTCACAGTTGGTTCAACTTTTACTGTGGGGGTCACGGAGGAACGCGACACCACGCTGAATCACATAATGGCGGCCGCTACAGACTGCGCACATAAAATGGCGGATGCGGCAACGCCCCATCATGTCTTCGCTGATCGCCCAGAGTCACGTCACGTCTCCGCTGATCGCCCAGAGTCACGTCACGTCTTCGCTGATCGCCCAGAGCAACGTCACGCCTTCGCTGATCGCCCAGAGCAACGTCACGCCTTCGCTGATCGCCCAGAGCAACGTCACGCCTTCGCTGATCGCCCAGAGCAACGTCACGCCTTCGCTGATCGCCCAGAGCAACGTCACGTCTCTAGATCAGTTCGGGAGCGGAGAGGGTTGCGTTCCAATGTGACTGATCCACCGCTGATTTCAGCACGAGCGGCTGGCATTCCTAAGCCTCCGCCGGCCGCTTCGCACTCAAGCCCGGCGGCCGCTTCGCACTCAAACTCGTCGGACGCTGCACACGCAAGTTCTGTTGCAACGCTCTCAAGTTCGTCGGTTGCAACGCTCTCAAGTTTGTCGGTTGCAACGCTCTCAAGTTCGTCGGTTGCAACGCTCTCAAGTTCGTCGGTTGCAACGCTCTCAAGTTTGTCGGTTGCAACGCTCTCAAGTTCGTCTTTTGCAACGCTCTCAAGTTCGTCTGTTGCAACGCTCTCAAGTTCGTCGGTTGCAACGCTAGGGCCACCGGTTGCCCAAATTCCTGGAACTTGCATTGGAGATCCGTTCCCAGCTACCATTTAGATCTCCAACGCACCCACCCCCCCTCCCTAGCTGTTCCGTTTATGCCGCGAGGACGCGCCTTCCGGGAGGGGGGCATTATGTCATGATCACCGTCTGCCCCTGTCAGTTCCCGGACTACACTTCCCACAATCCTCTCTACCTATCACATGCACTCACCCCACCAATCACCTGTTGCCACATACAGCCTAGCACTTCACACTGATCACCACACCCAGCTGCACATCATTACCAGGACTATAAAGGACTTTCACACACACCACCTCACCGCGAAGTCTTGTTTAACTGTTGTTGCAATTCTGAGCGTTTCCCTGTATTCCCTGTCTGCCTGTTCCTTGTTGCCGTTACTGCCTGTTCCCTGTTTTTGACCCGTTGCTGCCTGTCCTGATCTTTGCCTGTCCCTTGACTACTACTCTGCCTGTTCCTCACTGTTCCTGTTTGTTCCTGTTTTGACCCTGCCTTTACGACCACTCTTGTTATTAATAAAACGCTGCACTTTGATCCCCTGCCTGAGTCTCCATTCACAACAAGTAGAACACAAATGATGATTTTTAGCTCCAACCGTTGCCGTCTGTCAGTCAAATAATGGGAGTGAATGGGAACTCAATCAATAAGAGTCGAAAAACCTTGCATAGACAAATCCAAATTAAACCCTGCGGCTCGTGGCGACACATTGATGGTGTTTTAGAGGTAAAAAATTATATAAATACTGTTCAGTTTCTCACACAAATCGACCGTTTCGTGTCTTCGGACATCAATGTGTCGTCACGAGCCGCAGGGTTTAATTTGGATTTGTCTATGCAAGGTTTTTCGACCCTTATTGATCAATTTCCCATTCACTCCCATTATTTGACTGACAGACGGCAACGGTTGGAGTTAAAAATCATTATGTGTGTTCTACTGAAGAAAAAAAAGTCAACTACATCTTGGATGCCCTGGGGGTAAGCAGATAAACATCAAATTTTCATTTTTGGGTGAACTATCCCTTTAAGAACATTCAAACCTGAAAGATTCTGGGCTGGGTTTCCCGAAACCTTCTTAACTCTACGTCGTTCTTAAATTATACCTTAAGCTGTACCTTAACGTTAATACGTGTTTCCCGAAACGTTCTTAGTTAAGTATACCTTCTGTAAGTCATACTTTCGTAAGGTTGGTCTGGACCACTCTTAGCTATACCTTATCACTGTATAGTCAATACGAATATAATTCTGAAGCTGTAATACACCCAGTGTTCGATTAGGATTATGGCAAAGAATAAAATGCAAAAAAACTCACTGCTAAATTTAAATGTGCTTTAGCGCTGATCCAGAGACAGACGCGCGCTCTGCGCTTGTCATGTAACTTTATCACAACTATTCGGTGTTTTTAACCTCATCGCGCTTTATTTTAGGTTTCAGACATTTAAATACACATTTGAATTAAGTAGGCTACTGCATAAAAAAGATAGTTTGTGTAACGCCACGCCAGCAGAGGGAGCCCTCGCCCGAATACTGACTGTGTGCCGCTCCCTCTGCTTCACCTGTCACTTCCTGTTTGTTGGACATTTAAGCATGGCATCCACCATTGTTACCTCGCGAAGTATTGCCAGCCTGTCTGCCTTACCGAGCGTTATTCCCATTGCCATTGTCTGCCTTCTTGTGTATGATCATTGCCTGTTCTTCCCGTTCTCTGTCTTTTGGATTGCCCTCTGTTCTGTTGCCTGGATTGGACTGCCTACCTGTGTATGTACCCCTGCCTGTTTAACGTTTCTGATTTACTGCTTGCTGTTCTGGATTTGTTTGCTGTTCTGGATTTGTTTGCTTGTTTGCTTTTATTAAAACACTGCACATGGATTCTAACGCCGCCTCAGCGTCCTTACATAATACTTCGCCTCCGAAGAATCCAGCAGATGTTACGAATCTACAGGCCGCGTTTGCTTATTAAAGTGACGTTCTCAAGGAGTTCCGTGATCAACTGGCTAAAGCACAAGCAGCTAATGACTACCTCACTCAGTATCTACGATCGTTACCACCACCTACGGCCACGAAGGTAAACTTTGCACTTCCAGACAAATTCAACGGTTCTGCTGAGCAATGTAAGGGTTTCATTCGCCAAGTTGAGATATATTTCATGAATCAAGGGAGCTGCTTTGACTCTGATGAGAAAAGGTGCGCTTTCCTCATGTCATTGTTAACGGGCAAAGCGATCGAGTGGGCCGCAGCTGTTTGGGAAACTGACCGTTTGTTCCAAACATCCTATCCTTATTTCGTAAAACAACTCAGAGATGTGTTTGAATACCCAGCAGGGGGTAAGGATGTTTCCACTCGTTTGATGCAACTGACTCAAGGCCGCAACTCTGCCGCTGAACACGCTATTGAGTTTAGAACGATTGCTGCTCAGAGTGGTTGGAACGACGTGTCACTCAAGGCCATGTTTCGTCGCAGTTTGAATATGGAGTTACAGGCAGAGCTTGCTTGTAAGGGTGAGGATCATTCCTTTTCTGATTATGTCACATTAGCCATCAAGATCGATAATCTCATGCGTACTCATCGCCCCCGAAACAAGTCAACTGGAGCCATGTATGTCCCTCAAGTTACCAATATCTCCGAATCAAGCCCCGCCAATGATCATCCTGGTTCTGAGCCCATGCAGCTAGGAGTTACACATCTGTCATCTGAAGAAAGGTCGAGAAGATTCCTTCAGAATTTGTGTTTTTACTGTGGTGAAGCAGGCCACCGCAATGCAGGTTGTCCACTCAAGGCCCGGAGAGACTTCAATGACAACAGCCGGGTGAGTGTTGATCACATTCCTGTTACCAATGCTAAGAACGTCACTACCATTGTCAAGATAACTACTGAAAATGACTCAT
Organism: Chanodichthys erythropterus; assembly: GCF_024489055.1. NCBI lineage: Eukaryota > Metazoa > Chordata > Actinopteri > Cypriniformes > Xenocyprididae > Chanodichthys > Chanodichthys erythropterus. The sequence goes on along the minus strand of NC_090233.1, from coordinate 4,720,524 downwards.
TTGAATTCACAGCGCTGATTGACTCTGGCTCAGCATTGAACATCATTCATCAAGACCTCATTACAACATTCAACATTCCTGTACAACAATGTGATCCTCCTATCAAGGTGAACGCTGTAAATAACAAACCCATTGGAAGCGGCATCACTCAACTAACTCAGCCCATGAAGATGCAAGTAGGTCTATTTCACCAAGAAACCATTACCTTCTATGTCATTGACTCCCCATGCCATGAAATCATCCTCGGATACCCCTGGCTAGCTACTCACGACCCAGTCATCTCTTGGCAGATTGGTGAGATCATACAGTGGTCACAATTCTGTTTTTCCAAGTGTCTTGATAATGTCATCTCCAAGCCTTGTCTTACCACCAGCATTGAAAGTCCAGAGAGTGAGCCTGTAACCATACCATCCTGTTATCAAGACCTTCAAGAAGTGTTCAGTAAAACCAAAGCCACACAACTGCCACCACATCGTCCTTGGGATTGCGCCATTGATCTCCTACCGAACGCCATGCCACCCAAAAGTAAAGTCTATCCACTGTCACGTCCAGAGAGTCAAGCTATGGAGGCTTACGTCGAGGAAGCTCTCAGCTCTGGTTTCATCCGTCCGTCCACTTCCCCAGCCGCGGCAGGATTCTTCTTCGTGGAAAAGAAGGATGGAGGACTACGCCCATGCATCGATTATCGAGGTTTGAACAATGTCACAGTCAAGTTTCGTTATCCATTACCACTAGTCCCTGCAGCACTTGAACAACTCAGAGAAGCGAGAATTTACACCAAGTTAGATTTGAGAAGTGCATATAACCTCATTAGAATCAAGGAAGGTGATGAATGGAAGACTGCATTCCTGACCACTAGGGGGCACTATGAGTACCAGGTTATGCCGTATGGGCTGGCCAATGCACCTGCTGTATTTCAGTCTTTCATTAATGAAATTTTCAGAGATGTCTTGAACAAATATGTAGTGGCCTACATCGATGATATCTTGATCTATTCCAAGTCTGAAGAGGAACACAAGGGTCATGTCTGAACTGTACTTACCAGGCTATTAGAGAACCAACTGTATGTCAAGGCAGAAAAATGTGAATTCCATGTCCAACGAACATCTTTCCTAGGCTACAACGTCAGCCATCAAGGGGTGGAAATGGATAAATCTAAGATCACGGCAGTCACCGAATGGCCCCAACCTACTTCGGTCAAGGAGCTTCAGCGATTCCTAGGATTTGCAAATTTCTACCGACGTTTCATACGTAACTACAGCATTAAAGCAGCACCTCTGACTTCCCTACTAAAAGGTAAACCGTCAAAGTTGAAATGGACTGATCATGCTACACAGGCATTCTCTAACCTCAAGAACAGCTTTACCACTGCACCAATCCTGAAACACCCAGATCCCAACTTACCATTCATAGTGGAAGTAGATGCCTCTGACTGCGGAATAGGTGCAGTGCTCTCACAACGCCACGGGCAACCAGGCAAGCTTTTTCCCTGTGCTTACTTTTCTAGAAAACTCACGGACGCTGAGCGTAACTACGATGTTGGAAACAAGGAGCTACTGGCTATGAAGGCAGCCATTGAAGAATGGAGACACTGGTTGGAGGGCTCCACTCACCCCTTCCAGGTAATCACTGATCACAAAAACCTTGAGTACATCAAGAGTGCTAAAAGATTAAATCCTCGCCAGGCTCGCTGGTCCTTGTTTTTTACCAGATTTCAATTCACCGTAACCTACCGTCCTGGTAGTAAAAATGGCAAGGCAGATGCTCTTTCCAGGAGACATGACCATCCACTGGCGGACCATCAACCTGAATCCATCCTACCACCGTCTATCATCATAGCACCAGTCACATGGGACTTGATGGAGGAAATTCAAAGGGAACAATGCAACGAACCCGCACCCCAGGGCTGTCCTGCTAACAAGCAATATGTTCCTTCCAGGCTACGACTACGAGTCATGCAGTGGGTCCATACGTCACTCTGTTCTGGGCATCCAGGTATCTCACGCACACTACATCTCACACAAAATTCATTCTGGTGGCCGTCTATGATTAAAGATGTAGCAACCTATGTCAAGTCATGTTCTGTATGTGCACAGTCGAAAACCCCAAAAGAACTACCATCTGGCTTACTACAACCCTTACCCATACCTCAGAGACCTTGGTCACACCTATCAGTAGACTTTGTTACCGACCTACCCCCGTCTGATGGATTTACCACAATCCTAGTAATTATTGACCGTTTCTCTAAGGCTTGTAGACTCATTCCTCTAAAAGGTCTCCCCACAGCTATGGACACTGCTCAAGCGATGTTTCACCACGTCTTCAGGATTTACGGTATCCCCGAAGACATTGTTACAGACCGAGGAACCCAGTTCACCTCCCAGGTATGGAAAGCATTCTGTAAGCAATTGGACATTAATGTCAGTTTGACTTCAGGTTACCATCCGGAATCGAACGGGCAAGTGGAGAGGCTGAATCAGGAGATTGGCAGATACCTCAGGACATACTGTGGACGTGAGCAGCATCGGTGGTCAGAATTTCTACCCTGGGCAGAGTATGCGCAAAACTCATTGAGGCACTCATCCACTGGTCTTACACCGTTCCAATGCGTGCTAGGATACCAACCCCCCATGTTCCCGTGGTCTGGAGAACCGTCACTTGTACCTGCAGTCGATGACTGGATTCGCCGTAGTGAGAGAGTGTGGGACAGCGCTCATGTACGTCTGCAAAGAGCTGTCAGGAATCAGGAGATTCAAGCTAATCGACGACGACGCCCACACCCTCCCTACCAACCTGGACAAAGGGTCTGGCTCTCCACACGGGACCTCAAGTTACGGCTGCCCAGCAGGAAGCTCAGTCCACGGTACGTAGGCCCATTTAAAATCTTAAGACAGATTAATGCGGTCACTTATGAACTCGAGCTTCCTGTTAATTATCGCATCTCTCCCTCCTTCCATGCTTCTCTTCTGAAACCGTTCCACCCGGATGCTGATGTCGAAAACCGGGAGCCACCTCCACCGCTGGACATTGATGGAACCCCGGCATATGCGGTAAGGGAGTTGTTGGACTCCAGACGGAGACGGGGTCAGCTCCAATACTTGGTGGACTGGGATGGATACGGACCAGAGGAGAGATCATGGGTAACGGCCCACGACATCCTGGATCCTTCATTAATTGAGGAATTTCATCGAGCCAGACCCGATCGTCCAGCACCACGACCACGGGGACGTCCTCGCAGAGCGCCAGGAGTCGCTCGTAGGGGGGGGGGATTCTGTAACGCCACGCCAGCAGAGGGAGCCCTCGCCCGAATACTGACTGTGTGCCGCTCCCTCTGCTTCACCTGTCACTTCCTGTTTGTTGGACATTTAAGCATGGCATCCACCATTGTTACCTCGCGAAGTATTGCCAGCCTGTCTGCCTTACCGAGCGTTATTCCCATTGCCATTGTCTGCCTTCTTGTGTATGATCATTGCCTGTTCTTCCCGTTCTGTCTTTTGGATTGCCCTCTGTTCTGTTGCCTGGATTGGACTGCCTACCTGTGTATGTACCCCTGCCTGTTTAACGTTTCTGATTTACTGCTTGCTGTTCTGGATTTGTTTGCTGTGGATTTTATTAAAACACTGCACATGGATTCTAACGCCGCCTCAGCGTCCTTACAGTTTGTTAAATTCAAATTACACTGATGTCTACGGAAGCTGCAACAATAACCCTTTTTTTATATTTGATATGTTTTATTCATATCAGATACACATTGTTTATGAAACAATAAAGTTTACTCCATTCTTCTCCCAGTTCACCGGCCACATACTTTTATGTATTTCGGGGAAGATTTCGTATAGGCTATCCGACAGCTCTAACTGCCGTGCAAACTCATCGCGTGACAAAACACATTGACTTCCACATATTTTACAATCATAAATTCATGATATAGTTAACAAGTTTGTGAATATTAAAAAAAAAAAAAAAAAAACGATATAAACGAGATACCTACATGTCTGTCAGCTGCATGACGCGTCTCCAAGGAATTAAAACTTTATTCTAAATAAAGGTCGCCTTAAACTCACGCTGATGGGAGCTCCGCGCCCCCAGATAAATTACAATATAGATTTAGTTTGCAATTTAGATTACTTTTATAACATACCATGAGTCCTGATAAATGCAATTTCTACTTCTGAAGTGTTTATTTTTATAAAGAACACTGATTTCTCACATAACGCAGTGAAGCAGCGACTGTATAGAGTGAATTATCGATTCTCGAGCCATCGATATCAACCAATTCAGCACCGCCACCATGGACAGCACCTGGTAACGTAGCACTTAAGAAGATATACCTTAAGCAACCTCCTAAGGGATAGTTCGGGGAACACGCCTAGAAACGGTACATCTTCAGTTAAGGTCTACCTTTAGAGTCTTCGTAGCGCGCTAAGAGACAACGTTATCGGGAAACCCAGCCCTGGGCTTTTGGAAATCACTCCAGCCCCCTTAGCCCACCCCTAGCACCGCCCCTGGTCATCAGCAGTGTTGAGAAAGGTTACTCGTTCACACTTGTAGTTCGGTTTGTTTGGTTCATTTGGTCCGGACCAAAACATTTAGTCCTGGTCCGATTAGCGTTCAGATTGGCAATTTTATCACCGAACCAAAAGATACCGAACCTTAAGGCATAGAGATGCATTCACAACGCGATTGGTCGGATTTTATGACGTATTGCCTATTTTGAGACGGAACTTACCGAACATCCAAAACAATGCTGTGTGCTGAGGTAAATCGCTCGTTGTGTGTGCGTAGCCTGCATATAGTGGTATTTTGGCCAGCTGGGAACTCGTGAAAAGCTTATAAAATGTGTAGAATAGTCAGAACAGCGGTGGGAATCCATCCGTCACACACACAAATGATCTGCTGCGTGGAGACGCGCGTCTGATGCCTGTCATGGGCAAACTCGCGACTATGACAAGAAAAACCGACATGCGTGAGGATTCTGTCCTTTTTAAGGTCTCTTCTTCCTGTTTTTGGTTCATTTACATGTCTTTGGTCCGTGTTGCGTTCATATATCATTCGAACCGCACCAGAGTTCGTTTGGAAGTGGACCGAGACCCATCTTTTCAGCGGTCTCGGTCCACTTGTTTGGTGTGCGCCAGGGTTCGGATGGCGGCGTTCACATGTTCAAATGAACCGCACTAACCGAGCAATCGCACCAGGGTTCGTTTTAATCGAACTAAACATGACAAGTGTGAACGCACACTAAGTAACCTGTTACACTACTGCATAACTCTTTAAAAAAAGAAACTAATTATGTTAAATTGTTACTTTTTATGGAAATGAAGAAAACTGGCTGACATTTAGTTAGTGGTTTTCAGCTGTTTCAATAGTTTTCATTCATGGTGTAAATGGATGTGGATGTCACGCAACCTGTCCATGTTGGCATCTGCCAAATTTGGATTGCTTCTAACCAAATGAGAGATGGATTTGCACTAAAATACAATCATACTTATATATTTATGGAGCAATATTTCATCAAAATTTCTTTAAATCAAGTACAGAATTAGTGTGCTTGGTCCACCACTGGTAATGACCCACCATTTAAGCTCTAGGCCTTCTGTCAGAAGGGGATTGGAAAGCAACTTAACTTGGGGCTCACTCGAATGAACAAAACAATGCAAAGCAAATCCACTCATGAGACTGTGAGTTCTTACAAAGAATATTGAGAAGGACTGAAGCCTCATTCTGGCCCACAATGTTCTCGGCACTGCAGGTGAGCTCTCTGCCGTTGTCATCAGGTGAAAGTCCACTTAGAGTCAGCGCAGACTGCAGCTCCATTTTGCTGATCTGGAAGAAAGAAACCACAACTCGAATCTGATCTGATTGTGTTTAAACATCACGCTAATATTGGCTGTTATGCTGATTAAAATTATGTAGATTCCATTTGAAACTTACACTATTAAATTTACTGAAGAAAATGTGAACTATGCTTGGCCATGCAAAACTCAGCACCATGATGCTAGTGTGTTCTGAGTGAGTGCCAGGGTATTGTTATGTGGTTGCTAGAGTATTCAGGGTTGTTTATAAGTGGTTTCTTACTGACCAAACTCAAACAAGCCCACCCAAAAGTCTTTGTGATATTCTGGTACACTGAGAAAAATTTGGACCAACCAAAAAATATTCTCATTTGTACCCCATTTCCAGAAAAGTTTGGACATTTTGTAAAATGCAATAAAATCAAGAGTATGTGGTTTGTTAATTCTCCAGAACCTTTATTTAACTGACACACACACAAAAAAAGACAAAATTTCTAATGTTTTCACTGACCAACTTAATTGCATTTTGTAAATATAAACACATTTTGATTTTGATGGCTGCAACACACTCCAAAAAAGTTGGGACAGAGGCATGTTTATCACTATATCAATTGTTTTTAATTGTTTGGGAAATAAGGATACTCACTGTTGCATTTTTTGCAAGTGGAATTTTAATCTCACTGATACAAGACAGCTGCTCAGCAGTCATTGTTGTCTGATTCTCCTTTTAATTGTTTCTGTGGGGAGTGTTATTTGCTTTAACTTAGCCGGAAACCATGATTTTCGATTAGACCAATATAAAATTCCCTTTGAATAAATGATATGATCATTTAACTTTTTTTCAGTGTTTCTAGATATGACTCAGGTCCCTCCTCTATGAGTATATGAGATTTTTTTTCAGTCATTTTATCACTAGGCAAAAATACAAAACTTTTTGCTAGCAAAATCATTGCTGTCTGTAGCACAAACTGTGCTGGTTGAGTTACTTGTAATACTCTTGGTTAGGATTAATGATATCAGCGATGGTTGCCATAGTCATTTTTAACTATGCAGTAACACCAAACATCCCAGGCGAACAAAGCACCATTATCTGGAACTAAATAATCCATGTTCTTATTCTACACCTCAGTATATTTAATCTGTCATACAGGCTGCTATACCATGGGTGAAGGCTCCTTTAATGTAAAAAGTACAGTGAGAATTTTAAATATTAATGGAAATGTAATGCTTTCTCAGGCTGGAGTCAAGTATCTGTGGCTTCAGAGCTGTGATCAGTCATGATTTTTAAAAGCCCATTATAGGATGCTACAGAGATTAAATGTTTAAATGTCCTTAATGTGTAAAACTGGCATAAGGAGTAAAGAGGTTAAAACTGATATGAGGATGGCAGATCTGTATAGGCCTTCTACAAGGGCTATCATAAAATATGTAAAATATCACTGTACTTTGGATTAGTGTGTTAAACATAGTATTCTACTGAGCTCCTAAAGGGACAAGATGGGAGGAAAAAAATATATTTCAATGCTTTTACGCTCGCTCACAAAAATGTTGCGTTCCCTCGAGAAACTTTGCCTTCATTCGCAAAACCTTTGCGTCCCCCCACGAAACTAAAAGTTTTTCCTCCCATCTCTTATTTTTTCCTTCATTATGTCCCTTTAGGGGCTCCATAGTATTCCACCTAGTTTATCATCAGGATCTAAGGTTATCTGATTTTGATTTTACCATTCCACCAAAACTCATGGTTCAAAAAAATTATAAAAATATTGTAATGAATCAAGCAGTTTAATCCATTATTATTAATCCGGGCAGTTTACAATCAAATCTACTGAAGAGACACAAACACTTTATATGTTAAACAGATTTAATTTAGGCTTATATTTAAATATAAACATTAATCAACACACATGCACAGAGCACATCAAACATGGCATCCGGGAACTAACAAGCTTGTTCTAGCTGGTCAAGAAAGAACAATTGAACTTCTCTTTACCATATTTGATGTGTTTACCTTGTTTGTGTGCTGATCAATTTTTATATATGAATAAAAGCCTAAATTACATCTGTTCATCATATGAAGTGATTGTATCTCTTCAGAAGACTTGGATTAAACCACTCAATTAATATGAATTACTCTTTCATATTCTCTTTATGAACTGTTTTGATGGAATGGGCTTTCAATAGAGGGACAGAAATGTCTCAAGTTTTATTAAAAAATATGTTCATTTGTGTTTTTCAAAGATAAATGAAAGTCTTAAGGGTTTGGATCAACGTAAGGGAAAGTAACTGATGATAGAATTTTCATTTTTGGGTGAACTATCCTTTAAAGGGGTCATGATGTTTTTTATTATTATTTTAATGTATTCCTTGAGGTTCACTTATAATGTTAATAAAGTGTTTTACACAGAAAACAAAACAAAACAAAACAAATATGCAGTACTGTGCAAAAGTCTTAGGCCACCACCAGCTTTGTTGTTTTAGCAATGTTTTAATGACCATCCATATTTATTTTTCAGTCTCTTTATTACGATACAGACAGAAAGTACTGGAAATATGTACACAAAATGTAAAAGAAAATTCGGAACAAATTGTTTCTTTCAGCAAAAATCAGTATTTAGTGTGACCTCCTGTACTTCTTCCATTTTCTCAAAAAAGAAACTCTGAGAAACTTCTCATCAGATTTCGAAAGTTTTCTTGGCCTTCAAGTCCTTTTCCGTTCCATTTATGTTTAAGATGGTCAGGTTCCTGCTATTGCTCAAGTGTAAGGGGAGGTCACTAAATAATTGCCACTTTAGCCTATAAAAGCTGTTTTTTTTTTTTTCTGCTTTTTAATATTGCATAAAAATTTACTGTATTTTCTGTTTATATTATAATAAACAGACTGAGAAATAATTATATATGGTCATTATATCATTGCTAAAACATCTAATGGTGGAAAAACAATTATTTTCAGCTTTTATTCTGACTATCTCTCTGAAATGATCTGTTTTTAAGAAGCGGCTCCTTTAAGCCTTATCAGTAAATGGCCACTGTCATGACTGGCTAACGTCAATGTATATGAAACAGTATCAACGCTCACTCGCTATTGCATGTGAGAACTTTTTTGAAAATATTATCCATATAAAACAATCATCTACAGGCAAAGCAATATGAAATCATTTACTCATGGTTTGTGATGCAGCTGCTGTCAGATTCAATACAGTTGGCTGCTTCATCTTTCTATGAAAGTTTCTTTGCAAACCCTCCATGTGCCTTGTTTACAATAGAAAATGCTCCAAACAAACATATAATCCTCGATATAATCCGCGATTCGGGACACCATTAAAATAAGCATCCACTTGTTTCCAGTGCTGGGATCTTTCTAAAGGCTGTACAGAGATGCAAACAAGCTGTTTAAACTGGTTGCGTGAAAGCTAACATTCTTTCACTCTTCAATTTGTCCTGTTTTTGACAGACTCAAGTGCATGGAGTATGTCAGAAACTGAACGCAGATCTGTATACTGTATCCAGTGTAGACAGCATCAGTGATTATAATGGGTTACATTTGCATTTGACGCGATGCGACACTCACATCCAGTATAGGCAAATATCAGCCATTAAGCGACTGAATGCCAGTGGGGTTGTTCAACTTGAAGCAGCGCTGCACAGACCGATCAGTGTATGATGTCAAAGTACTGTGAGTTTTTGGAGCTTGATTAAAGCTGCAGTCCGTAAGTTTTGCCTCTTTGTTGTCATCATTGTTTGAAACCTGCAATGCATTTATTTGCGGAATTATCATCTTTACGCGAGTTGTGCATCAGCATGGCTCCTCAACGCGGGTGAATCTAATGTTTGCTGTCAGTCACCATATCGTTGTGGATACAGTACTTTGGAATCACAGATTCTACGTCTTGGAAGTATGACCAAAATAAGAATTTTCACTGGAAAATGTAATCTGAACAAGTAAGTAACATGTCTGACACTTTTGTTCTGACCAACTGAGAAAAAAAGCATTACATAATAAATCGCGCTGCCAATGGTGATTAAATCTAACGATTACTTAGCTCGGATCATGTCAAACCGTGCAAATTATTATTATTGTTATACTTTGTTCCCAAATTGTTAATATTAACAACATCAGCATTGTGTGTGTATTCAGTGTGTTTTAGCGTTACCTGTAGATTTCAATTTCTGTAGCCACTCCGCAGTCCAAAGTCTTTTGCTTTTGACTACGGGTGAATCTCCAGTTGTCACTGATGATTGTCATTTGGACCTTTCTGGATTACAATCCACCATCAAAATTATGTGTAATTATTCCAGTTGCTGTGAGAAAAGGCTATAAATGATCTGCTACCAGCAGCATCCTCACATGCCATATAGCCTACTAGCTGGGACTCCTTCTTTATTTTAACATACGTGACATAATGACGCAAAGACGCATGCTCAAATTTCCAGTGGAAACCCACCACTCCTGATTTTATTATAAAACATTATTACAAGCTTACCATTGTGAATCGGGCTAAGCTAAGGAAATTTATTTTGGATCATTTTTAACCAAAAAAGTTACGAACTGCAGCTTTAAAATAATGCTTTGTTTATGAGGAGGACGTTTTAAGCTATGAAACTTGCTGGATGTTTTAATGGTTCTGTCACAAATCAAGCCTCTGTGGCTCCCTCTGATTGCCGCCAGAGGTCACCATCACCCGAGTACTGATCTCCCGGACATTTTCCATGATCCCGTACCAGGCGCTGATCACGCGCACATCTGTAGCCAATCCCGTGGTCTATTTAACAAGCTTGCACACACACACTCACTGCAAAGTTTTGTTTTGCCATTGCTAACAACTCAGAGCGTTTATTCCTGTGTATGATTTCCCTGTGTATGACCCTGGACTGTTTTCCCTGTTTTCGATACATTGCCGCCTGCCCTGATTGTGTGTCTACTGATTGCCGCCTTCCCTGACCTATTGCCTGGTTTAAGACTACGTCTCTGCTCAGCCCTGTTTGTATCTGACGCTGGTGATCGGCCCCTGCCTGTGTACACTACGAAGCATCTTTTAATAAAGCTGCAAATGGATCCTAACTCTGTTGAGTCATCGTTACAGAAAACTTCGCCAGAAACCGATTCAGCAGCTTTTTATCATCTGTCGTCAGAAGTCTCAGCGCAAGGGAACATACTAGCAGCTCATCAACAACAACTGAACCGTCTGACCTCGCTCACGGAGGAATCAGACAAGACGATGCAAAGTTCCTGTCTTCCCGCATCCGAACCGAGCCAGACGCCGGCAGCGCCCACGCCCAGAACTTCTACCATGACGACGACAACAACCTGCCCACACCTAGCATTTCCTGAGAAGTTCGACAGGTCCCTAGACAAATGTAAGGGCTTTTTACTTCAATGCTCCCTGTTTGTAACACAACAATTGTGTTGTCGCTCTATATCCCACCGATCAGAGTTGCATATCTTTTGTTTGTTCTCTGCTAACGCGGAGGGCTTTGGAATGGGCGACTGCCATTTGGAACAATGGCTGACCGGCCTTTGCAACGTTCGACTCTTTTCTACAAAGATTTCGCAAAATTTTTGAACACCCTGAGGGAGGTAAGGAGGCTGGCAAGCAGTTACTAGTTCTCCGTCAGGGGAGAAGCACTGCTGCGGATTATGCTCTAATGTTCCGCACGCTTGCAGCACAAACCGGCTGGTCAGATGCACTACTAAAACTACTGTTTCGGAAAGGATTAATCCAAGAACTCCAGTCTGAGCTCGGATGAATCTAGATCAGTTTATTAATCTGGCCATTCGTACTGATAACTTGGTCCATTCAAGACGCCCCACCAGGGTTTCTTCGTCGCTCGCTACTGTCCCCTCAACCTCTTCTGACTCTGAGCCCATGCAGTTTGGCTATACATATATCTCACCCGAGGAAAGGGAGTGCCGTATGCGCCTCAAGCTCTGTCTCTACTGTGGTCAGCCCGGTCATCTACGAGCGTCATGCCCCACTCGTCCTGCCCAAAGTAACCCCTCTGCGGTGAGTACACATAACCACACTTCAAGCAATGTTGAGCTACCAGTAGTACTTACTAAATGATAAATCTATTACCAGAATCTATTAGATTCTGGGGCTGCCGCCAATCTGATTGATGCTGATTTTGCCAAATCTCATAACTTTCCTCTAATTCCATGTGACTCTGTATTGGCAGTGGCAGCGCTAGATGGCATCCCCTTTGGCGATGGGCCATGTTTGCCACACCACAGGAGACCTCTCTCTCCAGATTGGAGCTCTACATAAGGAAATGATTTGATTGTTCCTGATTAATTCACCACAAAATCCTCTCATCCATGGCTACAGAAGCACAACCCACGAGTCTGCTGGGCAGAAGGACAGATAACACACTGGTCAGATCATTGTTTGCTCCACTGCATGCAGCCCGACTCTCTCAACCTTGACACCGTTGGCCCCACAGACGAACGCCCGCCAATCTTCCCTGAGCTTCCCTCCGTGTATCACGATTTAACCATTCAGGCGTTCAGCAAGATCAAAGCAGCTCAATTACCCCCTCATCGTGATAACGACTGCGCCACAGAACTTCTGCCAGGAACCACGCCCCCTAGAGGCTGAATATTCCATCTTTCCCAACCTGAATCTGAGGCCATGAAAGCATATATCGAAGAAGAATTGTCCAAGGGATTCATTCGGCCATCCACTTCTCCAGCATCAGCTGGCTTCTTCTTCTTGAGTAAGAAAGATGATGGTCTACGCCCCTGTATTGACTATCGTGGACTCAATGAAATTACTGTCAAGTTCCGTTACCCTCTGCCACTAGTACCTGTAGCTCTTGAACAACTCCGCTCTGCCAAATACTTCACCAAACTCGACTTACGCAGCGCTTACAATCTGATCCGCATCCGTGAGGAGGACGAATGGAAAACCACCTTCTCCACGACCACTGGCCACTATGAATACTTGGTAATGCCGTTCTGGCTGGTCAATAGTCCTTCCGTGTTCCAGGCCTTCATTAATGATGTTTTCAGAGACATGCTGAACCGGTGGGTCATCGTTTACATTGACGACATACTCATATACTCTAAGTCTCTTAAGGACCATGAAAGACATGTTCGCTTCTGTCTCGTTCCTGGGATACATCATCAGCTTAGAGGGGGTCACCATGGACGATTCCAAGGTACAGGCAGTTCTGAATTGGCCCCTGCCAACCACACCTAAGGAGCTCCAACGATTTCTTGGTTTTGCCAATTTTTACAGACGTTTCATTAGAGGCTTCAGCACCATTGCAGCTCCTCTGAACACCATGCTTAGGAAGGGGGGAAGTCATCTACCATGCCCCACGGCAGCTATCAACTCCTTCAAACAGCTTAAAGAACATTTCGCGACAGCGCCCATTCTGCACCACCCTGATCCAGAGCGGGGATTCACTGTTGAAATTGATGCTTCCAGCATGGGCATTGGAGCTGTTCCTTCGCAGAGACATGGTAATCCCCCCAAACTGTACCCCTGTGCATTTTTTTCCCGAAAACTCAACCCAGCTGAACAGAACTATCATGTGGGCAATCGAGAACTCCTTGCCATGTAGGCGGCCTTCGAGGAATGGCGTCATTGGCTAGAAGGGCTAAACTTCCTTTCCTGGTGCTAACTGATCACCGTAATCTGGAATATCTGCGCTTAGCGAAACGACTCAACCCAAGACAGGCAAGGCTGGCATTATTCTTCACACGTTTCAAGTTCACTGTCACCTATCGACCCAGTTCCAAGAATGTAAAGGCGCTGTCTAGGCAGTTTGAAACCTCTACTGACCCCCTTTTGAACGAACCCATTATTTCCCCAACACTCATCATAGCCCCAGTCCAATGGGATATTATGACTGAAATCACTGAGGCCCAGGTTACCGATCCATCACCACCACACTGTCCCCAGAACCTGACTTAGGTTCCGACCAGCCTACATGACAAGGTACTCAAGTTAGTACACAACACACCCAGCTCTAGACACCCTGGCATCAATGCTACAGTGCAGCTTCTCAATAACAAATTTTGGTGGCCATCTTTGCAGTCAGATACCATTACTTTCGTCCAGAACTGCGATACCTGCCAAATGTCCAAATCCTCCCAACAGGTACCTGCCGGTCTCCTCCAGCCACTACCCATTCCCCAGCGGCCATGGTCCCTCATAGCCATTGACTTTGTTACTGATCTCCCAAGCTCCCAGGGTCACACCACCATACTCACCATGATAGATTGGTTCTCCAAGGCCTGCCGTTTCATCCTTTTGCCAAGATTGCCATCAGCCCTGGAGACTGCGGAACATTTATGCAATTGGGTGTTCTGCTTCTATGGCCTTCCTGAGGATATTGTGTCAGACCGGGGACCCCAGTTCACCTCTCGAATCTGGTCAGCATTCTTTCAGAAGCTCAATGTTAACATCAACCTGACCTCAAGCTACCATCCTCAGTCCAATGGTCAGGCGGAATGCCTTAACCAAGAACTCACCCGGTTCCTCAGGTCATACTGCCACCGTAACCAAGCAGATTGGAGACGGTTCCTACTGTGGGCTGAATACGCACAAAATTCTATTCGAAAACCTCCCACTGGACTGACGCCGTTCCAATGTTTACTCGGCTATCAATCACCTCTCTTCCCCTGTTCAGGCGAACTCACTGAACTCCCAGCTGTAGATAACTGGCTACAACGCAGCGAGGATGTGTGGAATGAAGCACATGTCCACTTACAAAGGGCAGTAAGATGCTTAAAGGAACAAGCGGACCACTCACACCGCCCTCACCCCAGCTACCACCCAGGGCAATGGCTCTGGCTTTCTACACGGGATCTTTGTCTCTGGTTGCCATGCAGGAAACTCAGCCCCAGGTATGTGGGTCCTTTCAAAATATTAAGACAAATAACACCGGTCTCTTTTCGTCTATCACTGCCATCCAGTTACCGTATCTCACCCACCTTTCATGTCTCCCTGCTTAAGCCTGCTGGCGGCCCGAGAGGAGAGGAGAACCTAGAGGGGGCTGATGACCAGAGACCTCCACCCATCATCGTGGAAGCCGAGGAGGCTTACCGTGTCCACGAACTGCTAGACTCCAGATGCCGGGGCAGAACCTTACAATACCTTGTGGACTGGGAGGGGTTCGGCCCGAAGAGAACGGTCATGGGTCTATTCTGATGATATCCTAAACCCTTCACTTACTGCTGACTTTCATTGGACTCATACAGAAAAACCGGCCCCTCGACCTCGTGGAAGGCCCTGGCGTCGATTTCCTCCTTGCGTCAGGAGCCGCTCGCAGGGTGGGGGCTCTGTCACAAATCAAGCCTCTGTGGCTCCCTCCGATCGCCGCCAGAGGTCACCATCACCCGAGTACTGATCTCCCCCCCGGACTCCATTTCCCATGATCCCGTACCTAGCGCTGATCACGCACACAGCTGTAGCCAATCCCGTGGACTATTTAACAAGCACGCACACACACACTCACTGCAAAGTTTTGTTCTGACATTGCTATTAACTTTTCTCTGATTTCTCTGTGTATGACCCTGGACTGTTTTCCCTGTTTTCGATACATTGCCGCCTGCCCTGATCTTTGTTCTCTGTCTGCCTGGATTGTGTGTTTACTGATTGCCGCCTGCCCTGACCTATTGCCTGGTTTGCGACTACGTCTCTGCTCAGCCCTGTTTGTATCTGACGCTGGTGATCGACCCCTGCCTGTGTACACTACGAAGCACCTTTTAATAAAGCTGCAAATGGATCCTAACTCTGTTGAGTCATCGTTACAGGTACAAAGACCTCTTATATGTCAAAAAATCAATTTTATTTCTAATGTCACAACCCCTTTAAAATCATGGCTATAATTACATCCATCAACAAAAAAATGTGTTTTGTTTGAATACTGCACATTTAGTAGATCTAAACCTACAGACAATTTGTATGCTGCCTACAATACGCATACTGCAGAAACAGTAAGAACACTATGTTAGTATGCTATTCCAACTAGCTTTATACTTAAAGGGCAAACAGGGTGTTACCTCATGGCTGGTTGAGAGAGGAGGGTGATCACTAGAATTTAAGCTCCAGAAGAGCTCAGGGGTCGGGGCTCCAGCCACACTGCATATCACAGTAGCATCACTTCCTGCCATTTGACTGACTACAGCAGGGATGACCTCGACACGTGGGTACTCTGAAATAAGGACAGAAATTTCATGTTTGTAAGAACTATACTTTAATACTTCTTACCACAAACTGTGCGACAAATGTGCATTAAGTGTGTTCGAGTTCCATTACCACATGAAGGAAGAATGAGTCTGGAGAGGGCTTTTGCTCTTCCTCCTTCCTGTAGACACTGCAGACCTTCTCTCTCACTATCATCCAACCAGACTTTGATCCAGATGTTCTCACATGCACACTGCAAAGGGTTCCCAGAGAGCAACCTAAAGCAATCCCAAAGAGACTTCAGGAACCAAAGGAGGATCTGTATGCTGTAAAAACAGTGCACTGTACATAGTTTTGTACATATTTTAGAAGATCTTACAAAGTCGACAGATTTGAATTACGAATTGCCATCCAAGAGAGTGTTGATAGGTTATTGTCTCTGAGATTCCTACAGAACAAAAAAGACCCAATTACTTGAAAATAAAGAATAACAGTACCAACAATTTTCTTTGGAAACATCACACATTTTCTTAATAATTTTAATAATAATTAATAATAAGTTTTTTAACAAGACTCACAGATATTGAAGTTTGGAATTGTTGAAGAAGGCCATCGTAGATACATATGTCAGGTGAGTATTGGTCACTGTTCTGTGTAAGACAGTAAATGCTCACATCATTCCTGCTCTTCTGTAAAGTGTCAACATTTTCCATGACCTTAAAATATCAAATACTCACAAATTCCTGAGATTCGAGTAGAACTTCATATGGTCCTCGTTGATTGTAAATAGCCTTTTTTGATTTGAAATATAGCTGTGAAAAGGAAATGAATGATTACTACCCTTAAGTGCTGTGGAATATACCACTAGTATCATGATTTATTAAACATCATTCTCATCTTCATATAAACATAGTAGTACCATAGTACTGTGATATATACACTGTCGTTCAAAAGTTTGGGGTTTGTAAGATTTTTAAATGTTTTTCAAAGAAGTCTCTTATGCTTACCAAGGTTGCATTTATTTGACCAAAAATACAGTAAAAATAATAATACTGTGAAATTGTTTTAAAATAACTCTTTTCTATTTTAATATATTTTATGTTGTAAATTATTCCTGTGATAGCAAAGCTGAATTTTCAGCATCATTACTCCAGTCTTCAGTGGTACATGATCTTTCAGAAACAGGCTACTCAAGAAACATTTTTTATTATTATTATAATCAGTGCTGAAAACAGTTGCTTTTACTTCTGTGTAAACAGTAATAATTTTTTTTTTTTTCAAAAGTATTTGATGAATAGAAAGTTTAATGAAAGAAAGTAACAATGCCTCTATTGTCACTTTTGATCAATTTCATGAATCCTTGCTGAATAAAAGTATAGGCCTGTTAATTTTTTTTTTTTTTAAATCTTACTGACTCTAAACCTTTGAACAAACTAATTTTGATTGTATTTTTGTTACTTTTTTTCATTAGTGTAGTAAGTTTCACTATTAGAATATACTACTGAACTATATGTAACTATACAATTAATCAAGCCAATGGTTTCAGTGAACAAAAAAAGTACATATGGTATTGAAATGCATGCACGATGGTATTTACATCGCAGTCTAATTCAGTCAAGAAAGTCATGATACTCTTTAGCTAGCTTAATACGTTATGAGAACGTAAAATTTTAACAAGGTAGCTACGCGCCTAACAAATAAATTCAAGCCAACTGTTTCCAAGGCGCTGGCATGCAAAAACAATTTTAAAATTAGAGCAAAAATTAAAAATCACCCAATATCAACAGGCAGTTTTTTTCAGACACGGCTAAAATAGACGCACGGTAATTTGACATCAACCGTCACCATATGAACAAGTTAATAAAGGTGCGCGTGAAAAAAGCCATGATTTCACTACATCGCGCACATGCCTGGAGTGGGTCCAGTGAGCCGTTGTCGTGGAAACGGAGTGACATATTTGCGTAGGCGCCGATGCCTATTGCTCTGCGGACACGTTAGACTACTCCCCAACTAGCCCATACACAACAATTCACGGAATAATGTACGCGTAAAACTTAATTTCATTCGGAAATAATAGCAGTTTAATAGCGTTTCCCTCACGGCAGGCCTAAAAGGACATTTTTTTTTCTCCCCATGACCAAGCCATTTGACGGTCTCTCAAGTCAGTGCTGCCTAATGCAGGCACTCGAGCAGATCAGATCATCACTGATAAATCTCTATGAAGCGCACGCTGTATCTTCACCGATATGCATTCAATTCAGTTATGTCGTTATGTGGCCAATTTATGAATTTGAGTGTAAGCCGATAGTTTTTTTTCCTGCTATGGTAGAGAAAGTCAGTTGAGGTGAGTCAGCAGCCCCACTAAATTATTCTCTGAGTGATCATCTTTATAAAAAAAACACCCTTTAGATATGCTATTATGCCAACTTATTGCCTATATACCGTGTCCCCGACCCCTTACAACCGCTCTCATCCTCTCACACACGACATAATGTCTGTTGCATGTCACCCTATGGTCTTGTTTGATGTCAAGCGCTCATATGCACGCCCTGAATTATCGTAGCAAACTCCACACATGCTCATATCGGTGGCTGAAATGGTCAGGTTGTGGATGTCATGGAATAGCAGTGCACTAAACTTATTTTGTCCCTCGACAAATTGAGGAATCTACCCACACACTTCTCACGCGCACACGCTCACAAACACACGCGCATGTTTTTTTTTTTTTTTCCCTCACGCATCCGTGAAGCTGGAGCAGGTCTCCCGGTTTATTTCTCAGTAAAACACTCCACTTACATATCCGTGATGTTTTCCATGTCAGACTCCGGCACCAAGACAGGGAAATCCTCGATCCCTGGTTCTTGATCGATACACGAGATCCTCGAGGCATTGCAAAAGCACGACACAGGACAAGCCGAGCTGAGCCTCAGCAGCCCGAATAAAACCCCACACAACCCCCAGCGAGCCATTCCATGAACCCCTGCGGTCATAGCAGGTCTAGCGCGATGCATTCACTGTTGTGTAATGTCTTATAGTATTTTCAGCAATTCCGAGATGAGACGCCGCTGCTGTGGGATGCGCAAAGACGTTGTGCGCGACGCGAGACTGTCATGGAGTGGCCTTTTCTGGTCTCCGCAGAAAGGTGATAACGCAACGGGGAAATGCTCGCGTGCCAATATGTTGCGCTATCCGGACTTCACTCCTTCCAGACGCGGTGGTAAAATGTGTGGCCGCAGGCTGTGTGTGTCTACGGGCTGCGGTGGTGACGCTGACGTCTCACATCCAGCGCTGAGGAAGAAAACAAGCGAGACAGTGTGCGTGTGCGCGCGCGTGTGAAGAGGCAGCAGCGCGTACCTGCAAGCGCCTATTGATTACCGACCGCATCTCCCTCAGCCATCGCTGTAATTACATGTGGAGGGGGACGTTAAAGATGCTCTCAGCGATGCCATATCGGCAATAATTGATCACCTATGCTGTCGGTGGGGCTATCTTTGGGAGATTTATATTGACAGGGACGCGGAGATTTAGTATAGGCGGTCAAAAATTGTTTTTACATCAAATCATTTGGGAAATTACTTGATTGTTTTCATTTTTTTTTTCGTCTGTTTAACAGTTCAATATGAGCTGGCTGAGTTGCTTTTCCATCATGCTCTTTTCAGCAATACCACAACTTCATGAATAGCCATTACCGAAGTGTGACGTGCTGTTTGACGCACAAGATGGGCTGCATCTAGAAAAATAATTACTAAACAAAAATGCCAGGATGTTTTTTTTTTTTTTTTTGTACCCATGTCAGTCTCGCATTCCAATCGCAGTGCAGTCTATGATAAGGAGACGAAATAGTAATATTAATAATAATAATATCAATAATATTGTGTTTATCGAATCTGTGTGAGTGAAGAGAACGGCGCGAGCGCTATGATGTGTTTGGAAAAATGCGCCTATGAATCTCACATGCGACAGCAAAGCTTGCATTTCTACGTCCGTATTCATCTTCTGAGAGAAGTTAGAGCCCATCTGTACTAGATTCCACGCATTATATAAACATTTTGAGTTAATTTCAGTATGAGTACACACTGAGGGCCTTTGGTTTAGGAAATTACTATTGCACAAGCCAAAAAATGAAGTGAAAGGTGACGGACTGTTATATTTTTACCAGGAGAGGGCGACAAAGGCATTTATCACGGTCAACGTGAGCTGCAATCACAGAATTAACTATTTTTCCTTCTACACAAATGATTACATTCCCGCCAGTAAACCAGCCTTTTGGTCGTAAAAAAGAGGCAACGGTACTAGATAATGACAACTAGTCATGTATTCTTATATGTCTATCCTCCTGGGTCCCACATGTCCATGTACGAGGACATAATAATTTAGTGAATTTCTCTGACGACATAGCCTACAGTTTTAAGTCTTGATGTCCTATAAAGAACACATTCAGGGCTTTTCAGAGATAGCAAATGTTTGGAGGTTTCACCAGGACAACATCTTCTCCTTGGTCTTTAAAATGACTGAATGATCAAATTTAGCACTCTTATGGAAAATGATAATATTTTTTAATTAACATTTAAATCTAAAAATTTTCAAATTGTTTGTCATAAATCAACATCTCAGGAAAATGTTATTGAGTTTTATAATCCAATTATGACATTCTGTTACAAAACAGGGCATTGATTTCATATATGTCCACTGTAGAGGACACCAGGACTTAAATCATGTTTCTCAGGCATTTTAGGAGACACAGCAAGTGAATAGGGAAATAAATTGCATATTAATATTATTATGAAATATTAGATATTATTATGAAAATGTTGCCAACTATTATTCCCATTATTGCACGTCTTTTTTCATTATATCTTGCTACAAGAACACATTAATATGCAAAATAGATACAATGTATAGATACAGTGCTCAGCGTAAATGAGTAAACTCCCTTTGAAAAGTAACATTTTAAACAATATCTCAATGAACACAAAAGTTTTACTCAAATTAGGGTGATGCAAAAATGAGTACACCCCACTGAAAGTCTCTGGAGCAAAGCTAAATTTTAGACTACAAATGTCTAATTTAACAAGAATTCAACCACAGGTGAGTCTAATTATTCATTACACAGGTGTCCAGCAGACAGTTGACTATAAAAGGGTGTTAAAACCCCTTCCCATTTCATGCTGTCAGCAATGGCACCACATGGAAGAGAAATGTCACAAGACCTGAGAAAGAAAACAATTTCTTTACACCAGAAAGTTGAAGACTACAAGAAGATCAGCAAAGCTTTACTTATCAGTCAGAATACTGTAGCAAAAATGGTACAAATATTTTAAAAAGATGGAACTGCAACCATCTCACAGAGACGTCCAGGTCGTCCATGGAAGTTAACACCTCGACAGGAGCGTCTCCTGATAAGAAGGGTTGAAGAAAATCGGCATGCAAGTTCACTGCAGTTATCTAAAGAAGTAGAAAGCCAAACTGGGGTAACTATTTCCCGTGACACAATACGGCGTACACTGCAGAGGAATGGCATGCATGGGTGCCGTCCACGAAAGAAGCCTCTCCTAAAGCCCAGGCACAAAAAAGCCCACCTAGAGTTTGCCAGGACCCATACTGACAAAGATGAAGACTACTGGGACTCTATACTCTGGAGTGATGAGACCAAGATAAATGTTGTTGGAACTGATGGCTTCAAAACTGTATGGTGTGGCTACAGTGAAACATGGTGGTGGCAGTGTCCTTATGTGGGGCTGCATGAGTGCTGCTGGTGTCGGGGAGCTGCATTTCATTGATGGCATCATGAATTCACAGATGCTGCTCTATACTGAAAGAGAAGATGCTACCATCAATCTGTGCCCTTGGTCGTCCAGCACTTTTCCAACATGACAATGATCCTAAACACATCTAAGGCCACTGTTGGATTTCTAAAGAAGAACAGGGTGAAAGTGGTTCAGTGGCTCCTGATCTGAACCCAGTCGAACACCTATGGGGAATTCTGAAGAGACAAATTGAGCATCACTCTCCATCCAGCATCCAGTCTCTAAAAGAGGTCGTTCTTGAAGAATGGAAAAAGATAGGTGTTGCAAAATGTTGCCAACTTGTTCATTCCATTCCTAGAAGACTTGGTGCTGTCATTAAAAATCAGGGAGGCCATATAAAGTACTAGATGTAGTAGTTTTTGTTGTGGGGTGTACTTATTTTTGCATCACCCTAATTTAAGTAAAACTGAAAAATGTGTTTTTATATTATTAACCTTACTTTTATGTTATAAGCTAAACATATATAAACCACATTTTGGAAATTGTTTTTGTGTTCATTGAGATATTGTTTAAAATGTTACTTTGTTGAGAATCATCTTTAAATGATGTTTGGTTAAAGCAGAACTAAGTAACTTTTTTATAAATAGTTTTTAAGTCCTTACAATGGTTAATTGACTTGTAGTTGTGTGTTTGAGGCGTGCACTAACCCCCTCTGGCACGTCTACACCAGAAAACAGCACTTGCAAGTTGAGCTGTTCAGCTGCGCCGACCCGACACAATCTCGCCTCATGTTCATGTTCACGCGAGAGTGACAAAATGCCTTACGGTAATTCAAAAACAATGTATATATTATGACTTTATAAGACAATTTTGAAAATTACCCACCTCCATCAAGATTTCTTGTACTGTATTTGCAAAACTACTGCGCTGGTGAGCGTTGTAGTCCAGAGCTGCGCATGTAGTATTTACGTGATTCACTTAAGGAACCTGTAGGGGGAGCTTCGCAAATCTTAGTTCCCCTTTAAAAAAAATCCTGAAACCTAAAAATTGATTGGTGAATGAAAAAAACAAACAAACATTGTTTTTGCCTATACATGTAATTTCGTGTCATTTTATTTTATAAACAACTGTGTCCTGGTGTCCACTTATGAGGACATATAAATAATAATAATAATATAATAAAACATATAAATAAAATATAATTTTCAATTTTTTCCCCATTAGTTTCTTATGCTTTAAACAATTTAATGACATAAAAAAATACTAAATTCACAAACCCTTTTTTCCCCTGGGTTTTAGGAGGCTATAGTTTTACTGAGTTTTGTAGCCTATTATTTTTCACAATGCAGTGTAAACCAAACCAGTCCAATGCGAAAGACAAGAAGTTTATCATCAGTAAATTTGTGAGTACAGGCGATAATTGAAACAAATTCTCTCTTTTAATTTATGATATATGATACCAAGCTATTAAACGCAGGATAACGACAGCGCTTCTCAGTTGCTATGACGATAGTCCGTAATGAAAGCAAATACTAAGGGGCGGGGCAATATTGCAAGGCTGACAGCCTCGTTACCCAATTAGATTCTTAGATTTTATATTGACAGTGTTTTCAACCAATACAGCTGCGCGTTTGAGTTCCGGTATAGCCAATCACGAAGCTAAAAAAATGCATGTAAACCTACAATGAAATCAAGGTAGAAGGCGCAGAAATTTCGGGCGAAAATTGGTGTGACGGAAGGGCTGCCTGCAGGTTTGTTAAATATTTTGAATCATATTACTACAAAGGCACTTCCGTTGACAATTTTACTGTTATTTCCGGCAATAATAAATAACAGAAATGTCGAGCGTTGATTAGACCATTATATACGTCGCCGTGCTGTAAATTAGCCTGCTAGCTTGCTAAGATAAGCATTTCTCAAAATGGAGAGTTTCCTGCTGGTCAGACGCAACAGTCATCAGACAATAATTTCCCCTACTATTTAACCAAAGCAGAATCTTGCACGCAGAAACAAACTGTTTATAAATAAGTGAAGTAAATGGACTAACCAAATCCGGTGTTGTCACTTTGCAAGCCATTTTGTGCCCATTGATCGTAAGTGTAAAAAATAGGACGTTTATTTAAAATTTTTAGACAGATGTTCTCGTTATAGTCTGCAAAATTGGCACGTTTTTCTCTTGTGAAGTTCAGTAAAATGCAGCTGTGTTGTCAATTAATTCATGCTTGTACTGTTATGGTAACTGTAAGGCTAGCAGGCTAAATGCTACATGCGCACCATTTTGAAGCACTGGGCCTTGACACAACCCTAAACTAACGTTAGTCCTTATGACCAGTGTGAATGTTAGTTAGTCAGGTCCCAATTTTTTTGTCTGTAAAAAATGCACTAGGCATTTAAATGGTCTTGTGTGTTTTTTTATTGCGTTCTTTCTTGTATACCTTGTTTTTGTTTGTATTTTGAATTTGCTTTTTAAAGTAACCATATGCTTAACATATTTGTATCATATCAGACAAGGAAAAAAACCCCAGAAAAGTACCATTTTTGAAGATATACACCTTAGTAATTCGATGGTATTCTCTACATTATCATGTAAATACCATTGTGCATGAAAATGGTTATATTCAGTACCATAGTATTGTCATCTAATACTATCCCTGTTCCATGGTACAGACACAGACTTTTTTGACTCCCTAATATGACATATTTCAGAGTGAACAGGATAAAACTGTAGAACAGGACTTGATTTTATTAATCTGGAAATTATTGGATTGTGAAAAAAGTTTTCTCTGTGTCAGTGATTTTCAACTGGTTTATTCTGGGAAATAATGGTGTTATATGCAAATAATGAATTAAACTAACCATGTTATCATGTATAGTTCAGATGAAAGAATAAACAGGCTTATCTTTTTCAATGCAGGAGAAAGCACTTCCTTTATTTTCTGTTGTTGATATCAAAGACCAATAGTCCAGTCAAACGCCCCAGGATTGTAGCATAAATTGATCATCCTGTTCAGTCTACATCATGTTAACAATTTTGCATATTGTTGGGCCTATGTAGTTCTTCAAATAATCAGTACATTTCAATGATTGATTTTAAGAACTTTTGCTTACTTTTTTGTACGGATTCTGTTACCGCGTTGGATCGCCATATAAATCAGAACCACTGACAGATGGATGGAGGTATTAAGAAATATAAAGCCTTGTTGACATCAGCTGAAAGTTATTTCAGATATGGAGCAAGCAATTACATTTTGATAAATCAAATTTTTTAACAATTTGACAAAAAAAAGTGTATTCATTAGGGATGCATGAATATGAACATTTTGGCCGATAAGGATAATTCTTTATATTTGAAATCTGGTAACCAATATATTGGCCATTAAATCTAAATCCAAATTTTGATATCATTTTTCAACATTTCCACCATTAAAAGCCATTTCCCAAGCACTTACAAGTATATACAATGCAGTAGCTTAGTTTAAACAAGTGTAAGATTCCTTAACATTTAAAGTTAATTTTACCCTCCTATGTCCAACTGTCTTTATCAAAAAAAACAAAAAAAACAACAACAACGTTGCCTTACAGAGAAATAAAATAATTCCTAAATTATGCAAACAAGACATTGGACAGCATTACTTGTGTATACGCCAGTTTACACTGCAAGCGTGAGTGGCGCGTGAGCAGCGTGCATTTTTTTTCCGGTGTGCATGTTAACCAATGAGTGCATTCACACCTGAAGCAGGAGCAGCGTGTGAGCATCAAGCAGGAGCGATGCGTGAGCAGAAGTGAAGTGGGGATTTCTGCGCAGAGTCTATTTTTGCTGCCCTGCTGACGCTCAATTAAAGTGAAAGCACACTTCTGATGGACAAAATAAGTAAAGATTCAAAATGCATGTGCCATAAATAAAATAGCCCATGCACAGACAATAATATAATTATTAATAATGCATCAATGTTTTCGAAAAAGAAACATCTAAAATTAGTATTAGCTGCCATTTCAAATAACAGCACTTAGCTATGTGCAGTGTAGCTGAAAAGCTGAATGAGCACTGATAAACTGAAGCGCTTTGTTAGCGGGTTAATTAACTCAATGAAACCCATCCTACATAAGATTAATCAGATATTTATACAACATAAACATATTACAACTTGTATCTGCACAAAATGACACACATGCATAAGTGAACTTAACAAGTGAAGTTACGTGCTAGTCAGAATGTGTAACTCCTGTTGTTGATGGACTCTTTCCGTAACAACGCGATGAAACACGTCCACTAAACCCAAAGAATTCACAACTTATAGTGTTCTTATTATTAATGTTATGTAATATGACAGTCCCAATCATGGTTATTAATGTTGTGCATTGCTTTTTGAGAAAATGCAAAATGCAAAAATGAGTTCACCCCACTGAAAGTCTCTGGAGCAAAGCTAGATTTTAGACTACAAATGTCTAATTTAACAAGAATTCAACCACAGGTGAGTCTAATTATTCATTACACAGGTGTCCAGCAGACAGTTGACTATAAAAGGGTGTTAAAACCCCTTCCCATTTCATGCTGTCAGCAATGGCACCACATGGAAGAGAAATGTCACAAGACCTGAGAAAGAAAACAATTTCTTTACACCAGAAAGGTGAAGGCTACAAGAAGATCAGCAAAACTTTACTTATCAGTTAGAATACTGTAGCAAAAATGGTACAAACATTTTAAAAAGATGGAACTGCAACCATCTCACAGAGACGTCCAGGTCGTCCACGGAAGTTAACACCTTGACAGGAGCGTCTTCTGATGAGAAGTGTTGAAGAAAATCGGCATGCAAGTTCACTGCAGTTATCTAAAGAAGTAGAAAGCCAAACTGGGGTCACTATTTCCCGTGACACAATGCGGCATTTGCAGAGGAATGGCATGCATGGGTGCTGTCTACAAAAGAAGCCTCTCCTAAAGCCCAGGCACAAAAAAGCCCACCTAGAGTTTGCCAGGGTCCATGCTGACAAAGATGAAGACTACTGGGACTCTATACTCTGGAGTGATGAGACCAAGATAAATGTTTTTGGAACTGATGGCTTCAAAACTGTATGGTGTCGCAAAAGTGAGGAATGCAAAGAAAAATGCATGGTGCCTACAGTGAAACATGGTGGTGGCAGTGTCATGTGGGGCTGCATGAGTGCTGCTGGTGCATTTCATTGATGGCAACATTAATTCACAGATGTACTGCTCTATACTGAAAGAGAAGATGCTACCATCACTTTGTGCCCTCGGTTGTCATGCTCTTTTCCGACAATGATCCTAAACACACATCTAAGGCCACTGTTGGATTACTAAAGAAGAACAGGGTGAAAGTGATTCAGTGGCTCCTGATCTGAACCCAGTCGAACACCTATGGGGAATTCTGAAGAGACAAATTGAGCATCACTCTCCAACCAGCATCCAGTCTCTAAAAGAGGTCATTCTTGAAGAATGGAAAAAGATAGATGTTGCAAAATGTTGTCAACTTGTTCATTCCATTCCTAGAAGACTTGGTGCTGTCTTTAAAATTCATGGAGGCCATATAAAGTACTAGATGTAGTAGTTTTTGTTGTGGGGTGTACTTATTTTTGCATCACCCGAATTTGAGTAAAGCTGAAAAATGTGTTTTTATATTATTAACCTTACTTTTATGTTATAAGCTAAACAGATGTTATATTAAACATCATCATTTTGGAAATAGTTTTTCTTCATTGAGATATTGTTTAAAATGTTACTTTTTAAAGGGGTGTACTCATTTACGCTGAACACTGTAATATATATATATAATATATGCATACAAAATAAATAATATTACAACTTACAGTCGCAAAACAAAAGGCTGCAAATTGACAAGCGAACTATGCTAGTCCTGAGGGTGTAACGCTGTTATGAATGCGCATATCCCTTAACAATGTGCTAAAACGCAGGCAAACAAAGAATTCACAACATTCTTGTACAGTAGTGTTATCGTTATAATTTTATTTAGCCTATATGACAGATTTGCACGACATGTTGCACTTAACTCTATTTTCATTTTTGAATTGATTTAAATCCTATTTCAAGCAATTCAAAATCATCATGCGAACAGTGTGCATCTTAAGTGTCTCATCTGGAGGAAATAATTCATTGTTTATCGGCTTTAAAATATTGGCCAGATTTTCTTTTCGGGGTGATACCGATAACATTTAAAATGGACATATATTGGCCGATATCGATATGGTGGTCAATATATTGTGCATCCCTGGTTTTCATTAAAGGTGCACTAGAATCAAAAATTGAATTTATCTTGCCATAGTTGAATAACAAAAGTTCAGTACATGGAAATGACATACAGTGAGTCTCAAACACCATTGTTTCCTCCTTCTTATGTAAATCTCATTTGTTTAAAAGACCTCTGAAGAACAGGCGAATCTCAACATAACACCGACTGTTATGTAACAGTCAGGATCATTAATATGTACGCCCCCAATATTTGCATATTCCAGCTCATGTTCAAGGCATTAGTCAAGTGCAGCCAGTATTAACGTCTGGATCTGTGCACAGCTGAATCATCAGACTAGGTAAGCAAGCAAGAACAATAGCGAAAAATGGCAGATAATAACTGACATGATCCATGATAACATGATATTTTTAGTGATATTTGTAAATTGTCTTTCTTAATGTTTCGTTAGCATGTTGCTAATTTACTGTTAAATGTGTTACCATCGTTTCTTACTGTATTCACAGAGACGAGAGCCGTCGCTATTTTAATTTTTAAACACTTGCAGTCTGTATAATGCACAAACACAACTTCATTCTTTATAAATCTCTCCAACAGTGTGTAATGTTAGCTTTAGCCACGGAGCACTATCAAACTCATTCAGAATCAAATGTAAACATCCAAATAAATACTATACTCATATGATCCAATGCATGCATGCAGTATGCATGACGAACATCTTGTAAAGATCTATTTGAGGGTTATATTAGCTGTGTGAACTTTGTAAATGAACTGTATTATAGTCGAAAGCTCGGGGGGCAGGGAGCGTGCGATTTTAAAGGGGCCGCAGCCTGAATAGGTGCATAGTTTGATGCCCCAAAATAGGCAGTTAAAAAAATTAATAAAAAAAAAATCTATGGGGTATTTTGAGCTTAAACTTCAGACACATTCAGGGGACACCTTAGACTTATATTACGTCTTGTAAAAACTGATTCTAGGGCACCTTTAAATAAGGATATTTTTGATTTCATGTTGACTTTTAAAAACGGTGTATTTTCTTCATTGCTTTAACACTCAACACACTATGTCTCTTAGAGTTACCCGTCGAGGACAGCCTATTCCATTTTGACTGCTGGCTGAAGACAATGGAGACAAAAATTGAGCAGCAGGAAGAAGAGATCACTTTCAGTAACATTGACACTAACGGTAATGTATAGTCTTTGAATATAGTGCAACAGGGCCCGCCCACTTTTTCTGTGGTCTTGGTTTTGGATGTTTTTGTCCAATTTAAAAAAAAAAAAAAGTTTTTGTTAAAGAGTAGGGATGTGCGTTTTTGTCTCCTTTTTTTTTTTTTTTTTTTCATTTCGAGTACTGATGGGTCTCAAGAACAAGTACTCTGGGGTGAGACATGTCTGTCATGATGATGATAATGAAAATATTTTTATCAAAACACTAAAAATTAATGCTGACAAATAAAAATAAGACATAAGATGTCTATTAAAATATGACTAGAAAAATAATTGCTAGATTATCAATAATGCATCAATGTTTTCAAAAAAAAAAAAAAAAACATCTAAAAGGAACAGCTGATTGATGAATAGGCGAAGCTGAAACGTGATTGAACACTGGTAAACTGAAGCCCTTTGCTAGCGTATTAATAAACTCAACCAAATGCATCCCATATGAGATTTATGTTGTATAGCCTAAATCTGATTAAAAGAATACTACAACTTACATCTGCACAAAAGGACGTGAATGCGCATGGGAACTTGACCGTGCTCTGGATGCGCACTTCCTGTAAAAACAACACTGAAACAAGGGCAACAAAAGCACAAAGAATTTACAACATTCTATTACAATAGTGTTCTCGTTATAAGTGAAAGTGACGTGAAGATCAAGTATGGTAACCCATACTCGGAATTTGTCCTGTGCATTTTAACCAATCCAAGCTAGTGCACACACATTAAGCCTGATTTATACTTCTGCGTCGAGTGTACGCCGTAGCTATGGCGAAGACTGTGCGTAGCATGCGATGTAGCCTGACGCGCACCTCTTCAAAAATGTAACCGCGTCAATTCTACGTGGACCAGCAGCACTGTGATTGGTCTGCTAGAACCCCTCCCTCGGGTCAAAAAACTGCGCGGAGCAATCGGAGAAGAGCGAGCACTTTCAACTTCCATATGAATGAAAAAACACTCTGTTTCAGAAGACACATACAGTCATACTGCAACAAAAGTCTTTACCTATTTGCTGTTTCTGTTTGTAAGCTTCTCTGACAACGTACATGACGAGCTACTTCTTCGGCTTTTGTTTTGATACTCAACATGACCACGGGCACTGCCTACTAGTGGTCTGCATGCACGTCGATGAGGACATCTATCTCCCTACACTACCCCTACCTCTAAACCTACCCAATCACAGAAAACATTCTGCATTTTTACATTTTTAATAACATTATCAAATAACATTTAGTATGTTTTTAAATATATTTTAAATATGAGGACTCATGAAATGTCCTATTTCATGTTTACGTCGTAATACCAGTGTAATACCCATGTCATTATACAAATTTGTGTCCTCATAAATCACAAAAACGCACGCACACACATAATGGAGACTGGCTCTGTGTTATTTACAGTTCTTAATGGGAGTGGATGAGCACTAAAATGTTCATTTGGTGACAGTTAAGTTGAAATTGCAGAGTGATGGCTTCAAAGAAAGCATGTACCATAGATTAACAACTCCGGAGCTCACAGGAGGCCTGTCTTTAAAGATTTATAAGTTATCAATAAAAATCAATTCCCCTATGGAGAAAATGAATGGGATTTTATTTCCAGAACCTGACTCTTGCACTCTTTTGGCCCAAAAGCTTTAGCTTTCAGCACAACATGTGTATATGAATGATTGTTAAATTCTAAAAATGCTAAATCAGATTCTTTGGTGGTCTCCTTTGGACTCCATTTATATATTTGGATTTTAACGTAAATAAAAGGCAGTTATTTGTTAAACTTGCTTTAAATAGGTCCTTAATTTTTTTGGGAACTTCATCCACTTGTGTCTGGTTATGTTTTGAATTCCACTGTGGCACTTTCTCAGAACGAGCAGTTTGATAAACAGGAATGTCTTAATTGTTGTTGAAGCTCAAGTGCCAGATTTGTGTTCCCTCAGGCAAGCGCCCTGCTGAGGACATGGATGAGGAACAGGCATTCAAACGCTCCCGCAACGCAGATGAAATGGTGGAACTCAGGGTGCTTCTCCAGAGCAAAGTGAGTAAAGCCGTACATGCACTTTTCTTTTCCATTTCTTCAATATAGATGACATTTTAACAATGTAATTTTGTGTTTTCAGAATGCAGGGGCTGTGATTGGAAAGGGAGGCAAGAACATTAAAGCCTTGCGCACAGATGTGAGTATTAAGACCATGCTGCATGCTTATCATGAACTTTTAAACAATGTTCTCTAATGGTCAAGTATTAACAAGACTTCTGACAACATCCTTTGACCAACAGTTGAGCATTTCAGCTTTATCAGCCAAAAACACAAATCAGTCGGATTTGAAATCCCATAAATCAAAACTCATGACACCAATCCGTCCATTAAAATCCCATTAAAATCCTTCCAAAGATTTTTATGCATTTGATCCTGAGGGCAGATCTTCCGTTTTATAGCTATAGGTTGGCTCATTTGGACAGACAAGCTCTCTGAAATGGGGCTATTTTGTGAGTCTTTGACATTGTGTATTAAAGGGGAAGTACTTCTCAACTTAATATTGTTGAAGGCATTCTCTTTCACTTTCCCCCACTTCGAAAACCCAATTACAGATGTCTTGACTCTTGAGCTGACCCATAGTCCTGTATGAACCACTGTTGCCCAGTGGTTCTACATTTAAAAGTGTCTTCAGATCTGTCCAGCCCTGTTTCTTGTGCATTCTTTGCCAAGTCTCTTCAAAAAAAGAAAAAGAAAAATGGACAGTAGATTAATGAGTAAAGCCTTGTATTCAATTAAAAATGTATTCCTTCTCCCCCTCTTCCCTCTCCTTTACTTTTTTTTTGTTTTTGGCCACCTTCCTCCGTTGCCCATGTACTGGATCGACTTGCCCCTCCTGCGTTGCCCACCTTGATGTTGGCCCAACCTCCGCCCCTGATCGCCCGCCCGCCCACCTGACACCCCGGTTGGCCCCGCCCATAAATGTGCCCCTCCTTAAACGGGCACCTTACTTGACATCATGTGATTGAATGCCCTTGCCCAATGCCAACCTCCACGACCAATGCAGTACAATGCCAGTGTATCAGTCCCAGACAGCAGTGGCCCAGAGCGGTATGTCCCACCAGTTATTGCCTCACTGCCTGATTAGAAAGAGAACACATGTCTTTGATAACCTGCCTTCTGTTTCATTTTAACATTTTCACACATATAGTCCCCCCCCCCCTTTTAAGAAACGTGTATTGTTCCATTTGACTTTTTTTTTTTTTTTTTCTTGTATTTTGTTTTTGTATATTTAAATATATATATGTCTTCTCTCCTCCCCCAACACCCCCATTAAGTCTTTGAATATAATTTGCGAACTTTCTTTGTTGCACAGAATTGTATGTAATCAATCACTTCTCCTGGCTCAGATGGAGAGAGACTGCACTCATATTAGTCTCTACTGAATGTGTGGATTAGGGGTGGGCGGTATGACCATAATGTTATTTTGGTGCACATTCAACGAAAAAAGTTTTAAATAACCATGACGTATGTGTTTCAAGCTAAAGGTAACTTATACATTTCTCTTTTTATTTGGAACATAATGGATACAAACCAAATTATCAGGTTATTCATAACAAATGATTAAGTCTGATAGCAAAATCAGCTTTAACATTGGTAAAACGAACGACTCAAAACAATAAAACTAATATTATAAAACCAATAATAAAATCCGATTGGATAATCTGCGTTCAGATTTATTAAAAAGTTACACCTGTGACCATGCTTCAATTGAATTCAATATTAATTTTAGAAGTTGCATCATTCCTCAATAACCACAAACAACTAAATGTCACAGTTGTCCTACTCTGTATTTTATTGTAATGCACCAAAATGTCGACGATCAAAAATATTCGGTTAAAACAGCAAAAAAATAATTTTCAGGTTTGGCCAATATAGTTTTGGAGGGCCGAAATCATTGACCGAAACAGTGACGTTTAATTAGCACTTCTCACATGCAACCAAAATGATTCTATAGAGTAGCGGCTTAACTGCGAACCTTACCACGGCTGGTTAAATTTATCACCTGAGAACATGACACCCTGAAAAGCATAAAGAGTTACCAGTTACCAAAATATAATTACAGCAACATTATTTTCAGTTTCTAAATGAAATCTTTAATTTCAGTTTTGATGATTTGCGAAAAAATTCTTTTCGGTGCATCACTAGTATTTTTGCAATACTTCTTGTTTTTTGCGGTAACTTAACAGTCTGTCACATTAATGCATTCAAGTATAGTTGCCATAATACAGCAAAATATCTATCAGTTATTGCGTCCTATGCATCATTATACTGCCCAGCCCTAGTTTGGATGATTCTTTTCATTGTTGATGATGCTGACAGTGAACTGTGGAAAAGCCCATCTCTTTTTCGCTCTGTTCTTGTTGCCCCCAACCCCTGAGCCCCCCTCCCTCACTGTTCACAACATCACTGTCCATGATTCTGAGCTAGTGCCGTGGCGCGGCCCTCTGTCACTCATCACTGTTGTCTTTGATTTTTCTCTGGTGCTGCATTTCCTTCCCCTTGTTTTTTCTCTCTTTGCCCACATATGTTCAGGTTCTTAATCTGCAAAAATCTCTCATTCTTCCCTTCCCCTTCGCCTTGTTCTTTTGCTGCTTCTGTTAGTTTTTGGTTTGGTTTCTCTCGTCGTTGAGAGAATGTGACGTGCTGATGGCACCGTAGAGTGAATTGCAAGAGACTTTTTATTTATTTTATTTATTTATTTATTTTATTTCTTCTCCCAAATGATCTGGTGGTGGGATAGTGATAAGCAGGCCTGTCTTGCTCTCTCTCATTCTCTCTCGGCTCATGTAGCCATACAGTGCCTGTTTGAGTCTCAGCCCCTTCCACTGTCGCCCATCTCTTCAAGGCCTGTATTAATTGAATGTACGAGAACTGAGTGCATGTCAATTGCCCGTATCTCAGTCCAGTGTTGGAAGACTTAAAACATGTGTTCAGCAGTCTTCTTTTTAATTTACTTTCTTTTGGTTCAAAGTGTTATTTCCCCCTACTTCATTGCTTTGTGGTATGCAGCAGGGCTCAGGATCTAAAGTTTTGTATCGGTTTGTTTTGCTTTTGTCTTTCATTTCACTTGATGTGCTGCTATAGTATCCTGAGTGTGAGTGCAGATATAGAGACCATTGGTGAGATTCTGCTGAAGATCATCCCTACACTGGAGGAGGTGAGCATACTAAACCCAGAATCGAAGATCTTAAGTCCATATCTGTTAACTTTGAGGCCATCTGTACACTAATCTACTCTAAAAGTTGATGCATTGTTCCAAAAGCATGATTTGGACAACTGTATACAATGTTCTGTTACAAATTGGAAAGCTATACTGTTTGTATACAGTACATTAGTATTTGTCATTTACTAAAAATATATAAACTGTTATATATATATATATATATATATGTGTATATGTATATGTATATATATATATATATATATATATATATATATATATATATATATATATATATATATATATGTGTATATGTATATGTATATGTGTATATGTATTTTGGTTTGCACGTGTCCTTAAACATTCTATTTTTTTTTTTTTTTTTTTTGGTATATTTGGCAGTATCAGCACTATAGCGGGACTGACTTTGACTGTGAGCTGCGTCTGCTGATTCATCAGAGTTTGGCTGGAGGCATTATTGGAGTCAAAGGTGCCAAGATCAAGGAACTGAGGGAGGTATGCACAGTGCTAAAAATACCACATGTCGTAAAATAATAGATTTAGGAACCAGGAATCTTAGCATATTTATATCAGCTTAACCAAAAAAATGCATTTCTCTGATTAGAAATTGTATTCATTTTTAAGAATACCCAGACTACAATCAAGCTCTTCCAGGAATGCTGCCCCCACTCCACTGACCGCGTAGTGTTAGTGGGGGGTAAACCGGAGCGTGTGGTTGAGTGCATCAAGGTCATCCTAGAGCTGATTTCAGAGGTGAGAAGATGACACAGATGCAAGGACTTTAAAACAAACAAACAAACAAACAAACAAACAAACAAACAAACAAAAATAAAAATAAATATATATATTTCTTCTCTTTTGGCATTGTAGCAACATCCAGATTTTATATAGGTAATGTAAACACTTTGCTTCTTAAATAAAGCTTATATTTGTCCTGTGTTATCTCTAGGCTCCTATTAAAGGTCGAGCACAGCCTTATGACCCAAACTTTTATGATGAGACATATGACTATGGCGGCTTTACCATGATGTATGAAGAGAGAGGGCGACGGCCTATGGGTGGGTTCCCGATGCGAGGCCGGGGAGGGTTCGATCGCATGCCTCCTGGCCGTGGTGGTCGTCCCATGCCCCCTTCCAGAAGAGATTATGACGATATGAGCCCACGCCGCGGACCACCTCCACCCCCACCAGGGAGAGGAGGACGTGGGGGCAGTAGGGCCCGAAATCTGCCTCTGCCCCCACCACCACCACCTAGAGGAGGGTATGTAGAGAATGTTGCTCACTGTTCATTGCAGTGTTTTCTACAACCTACATGGTTTTATATTTGCAACAAGGACTAATTAATTATAACGATAACAATAAGAACTGTAATTTATTGAATTATTGTTATTCGAGAACTATAATTTTTTTTTTTTTTATTATTATTATTATTATTATTATATCTTGTTTTTATTGTTGCTGTTGTCCACATTCAAGTGCAGGAAGCCCCCCATGTTCATGTAATTTTTATTTTATTTTTTTTTTAAATTATCTTTCCCACAGCTTTTGTGTTTTAATTGATTACCATTGATATTGTTAATGAGGAAATCAATGCAGTTTGCAATGCAATGTAAATGAGGAAATCAGTGCAGCTTCTGTGAGTTCTCTGTCCTATTTTGTATATCATGAGTCATACCAGAATAACTTATTACGCCATTTTTGTTTTCAGAGGTGATCGATTTTCCCACCAGAGCTATCACAGCAATATGGATGACAGACCAAAGTAAGTAACCACAAAAGCAGTAAATTTAACTACCCTACAGCCTTTTTACACCAAAATGCAAAACTTTACACGGGCTGCAAAATGAATACTGTTGACCTGAACAGAAGTAAAATTTATTGGCACACTACATCTTTGCAAACCAACATAAAAGGAGAAAGCATAATTAAAGACTTCTGAGAACTCAAGATGGGTTTGTTAAGTGTGATCTAAAAGCTGATAAATTACATTGGTTGAAAAGAAAAAAAATAATTGACATGCACATTGTGAACATTTTTTGTAAAAATTACTTTAGGAAGTCTCCTTTCTAGTGAATATGCTCTCTCAGCAATGTGATAAAATTATACTGCTTTGTTCAATTAAAATTTTAATTAAATGACAGCCTTTTAAATTTAAACATTTATTTTATGTAATTTTTGTTATTTCTAGTTTTCTGTGGGTTTTTACGTATAGCTTTTGGCCTCTCAGGATGTTGGGTTATTTCAGAGATTTAAGATGCATGCCCCCTACAAGCATATCAAATTAAGCATGTCTCTCTTCCTGTAAGCAGTGACCGAAGGGGGCGACCTGGAGACCGCTACGAGAGCATGGTGAGGATAAATAAAAATTTGCATGTGAATTTGTATTTTTGCAACATATACTGAAACTCATTACTTGATGGTCATCTATCATTGTAAAGGAAAGTCTTTTTCCTTTCATTAATGGGCACTTTCAGAAAAAAGTGGAATGGCTTGTTCTTTCTCTCTGAAGTGACAGTGTAATAGATGCATATGTGAAGCTCTTATGCCTAGTGCACTGGTTTGGCCTGCTGTTGCTTGGCAACAGATTTTTGAATCACTTGTTGCCTTGGTTACCAAGGAGCAGTTAAATACGTAGGTGAAAGCCATCACACTCACCAATGAACTTTGGGCTCTGAGTGAGTTGAGCGTTCTGGAAGATGGCAAGCTTGTCGTTGTCCACATTGAATTCTGTTTTACAAACTGATAGTTTAGACTCTAATTGGATGAGGTACATTCTAAGCTGCTGTAATGCAGCCAATATGCTCAGCTGGACCATTGGCAAAAAATGCATCCAGGTCTTGTTTCTATAATATAATTTTATCAATGATCTATCAATCACCTATAATATCAATGATGTTATAAATTCTTTAGAATAGTTATGTTTTATTATAACAGCAATTTATTTATTATATTTTGCAATTTTGAAATTCTTCTAATAAATAAATCTGGTAAATTCAAGACAAACTAATACATTTTCCTCCTTTGATTCCTAATACCATAATGCATATTCCTTCCATTTTCATTGTTCATTGGGTTCACTGCTGTAATATAGTAATTATATTTAAAAGAAATTGTAATGCAGTGAATTTAATATTGTGAAAATTTGTGAATGAAAATTAGGGTAAATGTGCTTAATTGTCATGAAAATGTCACAATGCAATGAAAATGTTGAATGATTTATTGATAATTAGTGTCTTATGTCATATTGCTGTTGCCACAGTTTTTAAAAAGCAATATGCCCCTTGAACCCAGGCCTGTAAAGTATTTTACAGTGGTAAGGAGTGTTAGGTGTGTGGCGAAGCAGTGACCAAAAACCAATCTAAAGGGATAATTCACCCCAAAATGAAAATTATCCCATGATTTACCCACCCTTAAGCCATCCTAAGTGTATACAACTATCTTCTTTCAGATGAACACAATCTGAGTTATATTAACATATATCCTGTCCCTTCCAAGCCAAATAAGTGCATTCATCCATCATAAAAGCAATCCATATGCCTCCAGGGGATTAATAACGGCCTTCTGAAGCGAAGCGATGGGTTATAAAGTTTTAAATATGGATATTTTTCTTGCAAAAACCCATCGCTTCGCTTCAGAAGGCCTTTATTAACCCCCTGGAGCTGTATGGGTTACTTTTATGATGGATGAATGCACTTGTTTGGGCTTCAAAATCTCACACCCCCTTCACTTCCATTATCAAGCTTGGAAGAGCCAGGATATATTTAAATATCACTTAGATTGTGTTTGTCTGAATGAAGATGGTCATATACACCTAGGATGGTTTGAGGGTGAGAAAGGCATGGCACAATTATAATTTTTGGGTTAAGCATAGTAAAATCACTGTATTGCATGGTCTTGAGTGGTTTATTGCTTAAAATAGACGTGTCAGATTGGGAGCTTGAAGAATCAGTTATCCATGTAGAATGTGCTTTGAGTGTATGCTTGTGCTCTCTGGATTGACTCCATGTTTATTTTTCCCCCATCGTTGTACACAGAGTGGAGGTGGATATGGTGAGTGTTTTTCAGCTTCACACATACTCAAACTAGCTCAAGGTTACCTCCAGTCAAACGGAGCACTGCACTCCTCTTGATAGCATAGTGTTTCCTGCCTTTCTCTCTCTTTATCCTTCACTGTCGTAGCTCTGATATCTTGATCACCTTTTCCATCTTCTTTTCTTTTCTTTTTTCATCTGAAGACAATAATTCTTCTTGGGAGCCCTTCCAATCTGGTGAGTGTGTCAGATACTGTGATAATGGAATATGAATTATATATTTTAATTATGCTTGTATAAGCGTGCGAATGAGAGGCCTTCATATAACAATGAAATGGCTGAATCACAGTAAGATGTTTGTGTCATCAGGTGGTCGAGGTTCTTACAGCGACATTGGTGGGCCTGTTATTACAACACAAGTGACCATCCCTAAAGATGTGAGTGTAAAATGAAACATTTGTAAAAATGGTAAAACATGCAAGGTTATTATAGTTTGTGTTTTCATACTATTTTAAAAATGAAATTTGCTTCTTTTTAGATTTTTTTTTTTTTTTTTTTTTTTGCATTTTATTTGGTGGTACACATTATAAGTGAGTGGAAATAGTAGGTGGAAAATCAAGCAGGTGGTATTGGGAAATGATCTGAGTCTTTATATATATATATATATATATATATATATATATATATATATATATATATATATATATATATATATATATATATATATATATATATATATATATATATATATATATATATATATATATATATATATATATATATACAGGGTTCCTACGCGGTTTGGAAAAGTATGGAAAAGTATGGAATTTGATTTGAGTAATTTCCAGGTCTGGAAAAGTATGGAAAAAAGAAATCAGAGTATGGAAAAATATTTGTGTTTCCAGACTGTTGTCTCTATTCAGTTTTCTAATTTATTATACCTGCAAACTAGACACTTTACAGCGAAATTAGCTCTTTTGAATCAAAATACATAATTTATGTTAATCGTGTAGATCCGAAGAGGTTTTTTTCAGGGCGAGTGCGTGTCTCAGGATTCTCACAAGAATCGAAAATGGGCTACTTTCCCATAGACTGGAGTGAGTCGTGATCTTTCTTGGTGCTCTGTGGCGTGATAGATCGCTGTAGTGCTCGTGAACCGACCATCTCTTCTGCTTTACTAGTTACAGCACAAAATAAACATGATTGAACATCCGAAGGAATGTTGAAAGATAAAGTACAACTTACTGAATTCTGTATCACATGCAATCGATCAATCATTGTTTCAACTGCAGAAAGGCATCAATAAAACTGTCATCATGTAAAAATATCACATTTAGCCTACCTCAGAAAAGCCGTTCAATGGCCAAAAACTCATTATTCAGCTACAAAAATGAACTTCAAGAGGAGCATTTTTCTAAATATATGCACTATAGGCTGTTGCATATTCATTGTATTTGTACTTAACATGTGCTTCGATATTAAATGTATAAATCTGTTTCATGACAGCCACCATTTAAATGTTTAGGCCTAAATAATAAAAAAAAGAGAAAAATAATTGTCATTAAAAATTTATATAAACTTCCTTATGTGTAATTTAGCCTACATGAAAGTAGCTTGCAAATCAGTTTTAACCAATTATTATAATGATGTACCAGCTGTGGTTCCTTGTATAATTTACAGCATTAGTTGAATTTTTTTTTCTTTGAGGAAATTTGCCATGTACAGTATTTGACCTGATAGGCCGCAAATGAATCAATATTGAATCGAAGGTAATCAAATCAAAATCAAATTTTCAAAATCAAATTTTCAAAATCAAAATTTTCAAAATCAAAATCAAGCAAGCTTCTGAATCAAAATCGCATTCAATTGTGAAATTTGTGTCAATTCTCAGCCATACTGTCATTTTATTATTATTTTTATTTTTTTTACTTGAAGGAAATGTTAGTTTTCCCATTTATGTTGTTGTCAGAGTGCACCAGAATGCTTCATTTACATGTTAAAATCACAAAAATCTTCTCGTTGGGGGGGGTGCCCCCAGACCCCCCTACACATCACCTTTTACAACTCTTTTTACTTTGCAGATGTTTATAAACTTGTGAATTTCTAAAATATTTCTAACATTTCTAAAACTGATACTGCGCTTCTGTAGGCTACTCTATAGAAATGTTTTGATTCCAACAAATACTGACAACAGAACAGAATGGATAAATCAGAGAAGAATGTCTATGAAGTACATGTGTCGAATTATTAGAATGTTAAACAAATTAAATATTTACGCCTATGTAGCGAGTGGTATGGTCAGAAAGGGAAACAAAGTCACTACCCTTTTAAACAGGGAATATATTAGTACTTGTAAATTAATCCACAACAGAAGTCACACAGCAACGTAGTTTTAAGAAGAGAAGGGCCTAGACGTAAATACTAAATACAAAACTTTATTTCAACAATCAAACACTGATTTAAAAATCACTAAAAGACTGTAAGAACCCTTCTACAAACATGAAGCAGAGAAAACATAGAAAAGGAGACAGAGACTAACCAATGGCAGAAAAACGTTTGGAAGGAGGTCTGGAAATTTGAGTCTGGAAAAGTATGGAATTTTGAAATGGAAAATGTGTAGGAACCCTATATATATATATATATATATATATATATATATATATATATATATATATATATATATATATATATATATATATATATATATATATATATATATATATATATATATATATATATATATATATATATATATATATATATATATATATATATGCAACATTATATATATATATATATGCAACATTATATATAACATATAATTAAAGATATATATATATATATATATATATATATATATATATATGCAACATTATATATAACATATAATTAAAGATATATATATATATATATATATATATATATATATATATATATATATATATATATATATATATATATATATATATATATATATATATATATATATATATATATATATATATATATGCAACATTATATATATATATATATATGCAACATTATATATAACATATAATTAAAGATATATATATATATATATATATATATATATATATATATGCAACATTATATATAACATATAATTATATATATATATATATATATATATATATATATATATATATATATATATATATATATATATATATATATATATATATATATATATATATATATATATATATATATATATATATATAGCTTTAATTAGGGCCAGACAAATTTCTGTTTTAGTAATTTTATTCACAATAATGTTTGGATTGTTTTATGCATTTACTTCCCTTTCCAATACAATCAAGTATTAGTTGAAAAGTTCAAATAATGGAATATTTCTAGTCCAGAGTTGATTATTGAAAAACTGGTTTGTTCATCTTAAATGAGACATCATCAAAGTTGAGAGATTGTAGACAAAATTGGAGATTTATCATCATGAATATACAGCAACAATAAAAAAAACTAAAATTAAAACAACTTTTCTCTGGTATCAACTTTAACAGTGTGCAGATCCTTATTCATCTCATAACGGGTAGCCCTGATAATTGGATTGCTCAGATAATGTTGCACATTAAAATCATAGAAGACACATACATGCTAGGGTATCACATAATGTTCGCTACATAGGCTACATAATGTTCAACTAAGTTTTATTTTCTTGGCAAAATTGGTGATTATCCATTAACAATGCAGGCAAATTAAATTCCACTACTAATCTGAGCCAGATGTGATGACATGCGTACTGTGATATAAAAAATAACTATTTATTGTTGTTGTTTCATTTAGATTTCAACCAGTTTTTAGCTTGGTTTTAGTGGAATGGCAGATATTTATTTTATTTTATTTAACACCTACTTCAAATCATTTGTTTTTAGCATACCATGACAACCCTGAATCGTACTTACTAAAGCTTTGCTCAACTCTTGTTCTAGCTGGCCGGCTCTATCATTGGGAAAGGCGGACAGAGGATCAAGCAGATCCGTCATGAGTCAGGAGCTTCTATCAAAATCGATGAGCCTCTGGAGGGCTCAGAGGACCGGATTATTACCATCACAGGCACACAGGACCAGATTCAGAATGCCCAGTATCTATTACAGAACAGGCAAGTCTTTCACCTATTCCTGCACTTTACCACAACCCCATCCTGACACCTAACCACCATGTGTCCTGACCAGGTGCGACAGGTTTCCAGCTACTTTTCTGTGCTCAATGAAACCACAAAAATGCTGTACTAAATTATAGCCAATCAGAATGGGTTTTGGACTAATGAGATTTCAATATGGGTTCTGAATATACTTAACAATAACAATCCTTATAGACTGCTTCTGAAGAAGAACCAGATCTCTGTTCCCAAGGCTAGTTAGCACATAAAAAAAACGATTTTTATCTGCTTTATCTTGTCAAACTTGGTTTGTACACACTTAAAACTTAAACTTAACAACCAAACAAATCCTTTTTTCCTAAGTATTCTAAGTCTTATATTTTGTTAGGGTGAAAATGAGGGGCTTTCGCACCAGAGGAATGTTTTCATAGTTCCTATAACTATTGGCGGAAGTACTCGCTTTTTGGCTTGTTCACACCGCAGGAACTGGGAACGATTTTAGTTATAGGAAAACCTTTTGGGGGACTAAATTATCTCCTGCATCAGAGTAGGGTCTAACCCAGCACAATAAAAACTACCAGTGATGTAAATGTACGTTGATTGTCCAAATGAAATGCTGGCACCCGCCATTTTTAAAAAGTGTGTAAACGCACAGTTTTTGTATACTTATTCCACAGACTAACTCCACAAATATGGAAAACAGCAATAGATGGACTGACTGTGAAGTCTAGGCACTTCTCAACAAGGCTAAGCTAAGGAGGAAATCGAAATCCATTTGGCATCAACCACATGACAAACATTATAATACTAAAATACTGTTTACTTTCTTTGTTCAACTGGTCTATCTAATAGCGTATTAGATAGGGCTGTTGAACAGATCCTTAGTCTAATGATGACGAAGAATTGGAGGACTGTGTGCTCAGAATCTGGTGTTCTCAGCGGCGTCGAATACAAGTCCCGCGCAACAACCAGAGTGGCAGGATGTTGTGACGGCTTACGTCACTTCAGAGTCTCTACTGGCTATGCGAATGCATCCAGGAAATTGGCCCTAGGGGAAAATGTAGTTCTCAGGGGACTGCCCTGATGGCTAGTTCCTGTAATGATGTTCCTATAACTACCCTGTGTGAAAGCCCCTATAGCGGTGCTGAAATGCTAATCCAAATTGCCTGTCTCTTTTTGCATTTGTAGAACTAAAATGTACTTTCAGTAGTTCTACACACTTGCTTTGTGCTTCATAAACATTTGACTGCTGTTTCATGCACTTCTTTGCCTGACCTTTCATATTTTTTCCTTTTTGTGAAATGTGTACAAAAGGGTTTGTTTTATTAGTTCCATTTGGGATAGAATCCAAACATAATTTACAGAGGGGCAAATGAGTGGGACCCTGGAGAGTGGAGTAAACGCTGGCTTGCTTCTGTGTGGAAGACTTGTGATTTTGTTGTTGTTAGTTAGATGAAGTGACAACAAATCACAGTCTGCCCTACAGCACAGGCCCAGCATCATCTGCCCCTACCCTCAAACACATTTCACCCACCCTAAATGAAGAGGCCTGCCGGTTTAACCTACTCTGACTAACATCTGTACTCTCATCTGACCATGTCTTTGCTGGTTTATACTCTGTCTGAAATCAAGCTGATTTGAAGTCTCTCTGCTGTAACCTTTGTTAATTCAGCATGGACAAACAGAACGTAAACCAGCCTTTCTGCTGTTACATGCTAGCGTAACTGCTTTCTAATGCAAAATGAACAACTGGCTACTGTCTGTAACATGCAATGATGTTCTCATGCAAATG
Source organism: Chanodichthys erythropterus (assembly GCF_024489055.1). Lineage (NCBI taxonomy): Eukaryota > Metazoa > Chordata > Actinopteri > Cypriniformes > Xenocyprididae > Chanodichthys > Chanodichthys erythropterus. The sequence continues at coordinate 4,676,242 of NC_090233.1, read as the reverse complement.
AAACACTCTTATTATTCACTGTTACTCACACTCTTATTATCTGTTGCATGGGTATTCAGTAATAAGTCATTTTGTTAAAGTCGGCATGATATCAAAATTGAACCTGTTTTACTCTTCTTAATTGATGTGGTATTATTGAGAACAGTTCCTAGGTGCACATTAAGGGTGGACGGTATAACCAAAATCTTAGTAATTTTATCTCATGATAATGATATACAGTTATTTTTACTGGAAATAAGGTTGTTACAAAACCAAAATTTTAGATACCATTGAAATTTCACAATTCTCAATTCTCAAATAAAAACCACTTAGTTCCATTGCTCAACGGACGCTACAGTTATAATCTGAAAGCGTCTGCTCCATAAAGCACAAGCTGCAGAGTCGCAGCACAGCACAGCAGGAGTCCGATTTCACTTATCACGTGAAGAGAGTAAGGAGAGATGACTGACAAGATGATGCCGGAGGTTTTGGTGCACAACAGATCCTGAGCGTCATTGATACATGGTAGACTGCATTTTATGACAATCACTGATCTAGATGATTTAGACGTTAAGTTTGGGCTTTTAGAGAGGAATGCACTAAAATTGTACATCTCTAGTTTCTTGCTGTCATTGCTGTAGGGTTGCTGTCGTTGCAATGTGTCCATTGCAAATTTATTGTCTTTTTCAGACACCTTGTAGAACTGCCAGACGAGACCAGCGAATATAGTGAGGACACTTTAGCTGCACATAGAAAAATTGTCTTGCGCGTTTTGCATCATCTGATTGGCATTTATAGAGACCACCTATAAAACTATTATCAGCCATTCAGTTGGACCACCCTTACTTTTCAGCTGATGTTATTTAGGCATTGAGGTCTATTGGTTAAGCAATTGCCAAATGGCTATTTATTCATTGGTTTATGCTGCAGTTGTGTCAGTAATGCAGCCTTTTACAAATTTTGCCTTAATAGTTAATGGAGAAATCGTAACTCAGAGTTAGAAAAAGTTTATTTATAGCCGGAATTGTGCTAGGGATGCATATCTTCAAAATTGACTTTAAAGGGTTAGCTCACCCCAAAATCCCATGATTTACTCACCCTCAAGCCATCCTATATGTATATGACTATCGACTTTCAGACGAACACAATCAGAGATATATTTAAAAATATCCTGGCGTTTCCAAGCTTAATAATGGCAGTACTATTTTGAAGCAAAAAAAGTGCATCCATCCATCTGGTGGAAGCAATGGGGTTTTGTAAAAAAATTTTATATATATATATATATATATATATATATATATATATATATATATATATATATATATATATATATATAAAAAATAATATTAGGGCTGTCAATAGATTATTATTATTATTTTTCATCGCGCACCCTTAATTGCGAAATCACACTTAACGTGAAATTAAGCATACACCATTTATCTTGTTTAACACATCCATTTTGCTATCATTGCCTATATCCAACAAAGTAAACCATCAGATTGAAGTGTGATTTTTCACAAAACTGTATTTTTCAAGGTAAATTTAGATGTATTTCCAAAAAAGGACACCACATAACCAAATGATATGATTTAACATTATTCATACATTTATGTACACCAAACCACCCATAAAAAAAATCAACAATGCTTTACAGGTTTTCAACTATCTAACAATAGTTTTCAGATACAGAAATTGAACAAAGTAATCAAGTATAAAATAACTGCATGCATAACTTGAATAATTTAAATAATCTTTTGATTAACATTAAACACACAAAGCAGGAATATTAGACTGCTTACCTTTAAGACATAATTCAAAGATCGAGTACACTGATACTGATACAACACATGTTGTCAGTCTTGTTTTTCTCTTAAGACATAACCTACTATGTTTGTTAAGATACTCGCTAAGATGGGCATGTTGACATATTTTTTGAGTGAATTTGTCCTTTTAGGTGCAAGACTTGAAAGAGAGTTTGCGCAAGAGTATGTGCGCGCTGTGACACGGCTCTCCATGAACGCGCTTCAGATGAGTACACACAAATCTCACAGAGCGCGTAAGCTTTCTTTCGCGTCATGGTTTAAATGAGTTTAGTTCAAACAAAGATGGCAACGTGAGATATTCAGGTCTCACCTGCGTTTGAGAGCTATCAACACCCGAGTGATGACGCCGTAAATGACAGGCATAGAGCTTTTGGTACGTCATTGAACATTTGTTTACAGTGACTGTTTTGTCCATCATCGCAGTTGTAACGTATTGAGAAACTAGAATGCACATCCATCGACTAAAACATACATTAGCCGAATCCGTCTGTCTGTTTTGCACGTTGTTTTCAACAAACCCTATTATAAATGCGTCGTCAGATTTGGGATGAACCGTGGTGCAAGCGCGTGCCGAACAGGAGGGCTCGCGCTCTTCAGTTACAATGACAGAAAATGACAGAGAGTTCGTATTTTAAAGCGTAATGGACACTGGAATGAATAATTCTCTCTGCCATCTCTGATATAATCATCATGGACTTTAACATCATCTAAATGCGTGACATAAATTACGTTATGACGCAATTTCACATGCTTCCGTAATTTTTTTTTTTTTTTTGGTGCGTTTTAACGCGTTAAGGATTTTTAATTAATCGCATGTGTTAACGAGTTAACGTTGACAGCCCTAATTTTATATATAATACAGTATCTCATAGAGGTGAGTACACCCCTCACATTTTTGTAAATATTTTTTTATATCTTTTCATGTGACAACACTGAAGAAATGACACTTTGCTACAATGTAAAGTAGTGAGTGTACAGCTTGTATAACAGTGTAAATTTGCTGTCCCCTCAAAATAACTCAACACACAGCCATTAATGTCTAAACCGCTGGCCACAAAAGTGAGTACACCCCTAAGTGAAAATGTCCAAATTGGGCCCATATTGTTGATATTTTGTGTGGCCCACCATTTTTTATATATATATATATATATATAATATAGGCCTTACCTATTGTTATCAAACTGTGGAGCCAACTTTCACCCCAACATGTTGATATTGTTTTTCTCAACGTGAACATGTGAAACAGTATAAAAACATATGTCAACTCTTGAGTGTATATGTAGCCTACGTTCTGTACGATAATTGGCGCAGTCTGCTTTATTAGCGTTTTTCCCCTTTCGCTATGCTTGAGCTTAAAGGGACACTCCACTTTTTTTGAAAATAGGCTAATTTTCCAACTCCCCTAGAGTTAAACAGTTGAGTTTTACCGTTTTCGAATACATTCAGCCGATCTCCGGTTCTGGCGGTACCACTTTTAGCATAGCTTAGCATAGTTCATTGAATCTGATTAGACCGTTAGCATCGCGCTTAAAAATGACCAAATAGTTTTGATATTTTTCCTATTTAAAACTTGACTCTTCTGTAGTTAAATCGTGTACTAAGACCGACGGAAAATAAAAAGTTGTGATTTTCTAGGCTGATATGGCTAGGAACTATACTCTCATTCAGGCGTAATAATCAAGGAACTTTGCTGCCTTTCCATGGCTGCAGCAGTGCAATGATATTACGCATCACCTGTGAGCCCCTGCTTGCACAGGGAACGTGCCTTGCAACCATGGAGACGTTTGTGAGAGACGCTGCGTAATATCATTGCGCCTGCTGCAGCCATGATACGGCAGCAAAATTCCTTGATTATTACACTGGAATGAGAGTATAGTTCCTAGCCATATCAGCCTAGAAAATTGCAACTTTTCATTTTCCGCCGGTCTAAGTACACGATGTAACTACAGAAGAGTCAAGTTTTAAATAGGAAAAATATCAAAACTCTTTGGTCATTTTTAAGCGCGATGCTAACGGTCTAATCAGATTCAATGAACTATGCTAAGCTATGCTAAAAGTGGTACCGCCAGAACCGGAGATCGGCTGAATGGATTCGAAAACGGTAAAACTCAACTGTTTAACTCTAGGGGAGTTGGAAAATTAGCCTATTTTCAAAAAAAGTGGAGTGTTCCTTTAAATGCTTTTGTTTTTTATATTTTGTTTTCAAATATTGTTTAATGTATTCTGCTAAAAAACTCAATATATATAACATAATCTTGTGTATATTATTGCCTGATCATAAGCTTGTCAGAAATGGTGACGACAACTTGATGATTAAAAAATAACGGCTTTCTCATTAAATGTCATTTAAGTAAATGAATACTCGAATATTCATTTTTTTTTAATGAGCCCAAATGTTCGAATACAATATTTTTGAAAAATGCCCATCCCTAGTTAGTAATAATGTTTCATGCTGACTTTAATACCTGTTGCATACTCGTATGACTACACCTTTACAACTTTAAAATGCTCCAAGCAAATCAACATGTTTAATTATCTTTCCTGCACAGTGTATTATAAACCAGATGATATACTCCTGCTTTGTGAATACTGTATTTATTTTATTATAATGCTATACATTGAGTTTTTGTGGTTTTGTATTGTGTATTGTAACAGCATTTTCAGACTATAAATCACTTGGCCTCTGGCTGAACTGACCCAGCACTGTGAGGTTTTTTTTTCTCTGTTTTCATCTGTGTCATTTCCTTTTTCAGCGTGAAGCAGTACTCTGGTCGGTTCTTCTAGAGGGTGGAGATCGAAGCCAAACTGCCATACCCATTCACTTCAACTTGTTTTCAGAACCTACATTCCTCTGCTTCTTGGGTAGATGTGCTCCCTGCCAGTTCTCCTAACAATATTTTTTTAAACAACATATTTGAGGGAAAAGTTTTCTCAAAAGCAAGTGGATCCTCTTATTTCTTTGACATATTCTTTCTGCACGTGTTTTTTCCATTATTGATTGTACTGTTTCGTAAGTAGGGGGAGCCCATCTGTGATGTCCACTGTTGGCCTTACCAGAGCTGCATGCTTAGTCTGTGCAACATGCAGAATGTTATCATATATGGTTTTTCTCTTCTTTTTTTTTTTTTTTTTTGCCAATGAATTTATTGTTCCATTATCTTTTTTTCTTGATGATGAGACTTTTGGGGGAAGTGTAAATATTCAGTTCAGTTCTTTAAAGTTTTAATATCAGTGCAGTTTTATTTAAAGGATAAACATCTATTTTGATTTGAAAAATGGGGCTATTCAGGGTGGGAAAAGGATTCATTCCTGAGGGATTTTTTTTTTTGTTTGTTTGTTTGTTTTGTTTTGTTGCTAGTTTTCTCAACCCGATTTTCAGATTCGTAAAACTTCAGAAGATGGATTGTCCATTTGTACTCCATTGACATTGGGATCCGTTAAATCTTGCTGGCGCTTTTGTACGTCTGTTTGTAAGCATTTTTACCATTTTAGATGGATCTTTCTAGATGCCTTTCTCTCCACAGTTTGGGGGAGTGGGGGAATAAAAGCTTCTCTGTAAAAAAAAAAGGAAAAAAAAAAGAAAATCGTTGTGGCAGGTCTCTTCCATGTTCTCGTATCTCTTTCTTTCTCTCTGTCCCCTCTGGTGTCTTTGTAGAATGTGCTGCAAATCTAAAAAAAATAAAGTCTGTGCCACCTTTTACTAAAACTTGACTTGTTGGGTGTGTGTTTGTGTTTTGGTTGTAGTGCTTTTCCAATGAATTTCCATTCAAAGAGACAATTGATATTCAATTCCGATGTGAGTTGTTCTGTTGAGATGTGGCATATGACTCTCGTGATCAAGTTGTAGGGCTGGTGTTTGTAGCTTAAGGATGTAGGAGATATACATATTATGCAAAATTCACTTTTAGAAGGTGTTTGAACAGTTGTCCACCCATTCTTTTTTTTTTATAATCCCCATAAATCACATACCGTCTCTCCAAATGAACGGTTCCAGATTTCCCCCACTCTTACGATAGAGTAGGGAGGCCCCGCCCATGATGGAATCTGCTCTATTAGCTTAGCTCCTCCCCTGAATGAGCTGTACACAGACTGCCATGTTTATCTCCTTGTCAGAACATTTAACAGCAGCAATCAAATAAGAAATGTATTAAAGCTACTGAAGTTATTTAATCAAGAGCAGTTTTTTCTTTTGTTGTTTGATTCATATTAACAGCATTTACAGCAGTAGGTATATTATGCTTCTGTCACTTTAATAGATATCTAACATCCACATACAATTTCTTTCCCTGCTGTTTACGTTCACCGACTTTGTGTTTTTAGTTTAATACTCGCAGGACACAACGTCTGACAGACAGCTTTCTGTGCGCATGCTTGTGCACTCAGAAAACCATACATCACAAGTTTAAACTCTTATGGCTTTAAAACGCTTGCAAATAATTACATTTAATGATGAGAATTAAAGATGATAATCAAAACCAAACAGATATATTGTTCATTTTTGGCAGGGTATCTGAGGCACGAGTTGTACAGGCTCTGCCTTCTTCTGGAAAGTAGGGTGGGAAGCAGCAGCTCATTTGCATTAAAGATACTTGCACGAAAACAGCATGTTTTCCCTTCAAAAATGGGCATTTACAACATGGGATAATAAATGACCTGGGGGGTATTTTGAGCTGAAACTTCACAGACACATTCTGGCGACATCCGAGACTTCTATAACATCTTGTAAAAAGGGGCATAATAGGTCCCTTTGAAATGGATCTTGGTAGTTCTAAGAAAAATGTCTGCCATGTACTTCTATATTTTTAGCAGATTTACTAAATACTACTTAGTGTACTGCATTTTTTTTTTCTTAAAAGCAAGTCGTAATAGAATGAGGAATCAAGTGATTACTAAAATAACTAAACCAAAACTTAATAACCATACATACATATTTAAAAACAAAACTAATTTGAAATATTAAAGCTGCAGTCTAACTTTTTTTGGTTAAAAATGATCCAAAATCAATTTTTGAGCAAGTACATAACCAGCCAGTGTTCAAAACCATCTCCTTACCTTAGCCCAATTCACAACAGTCTTGTAATAATGTTTTATAATTTCAGTGGTACTAGTAGGATTTTGTGGGAAATATGAGCTTCCGCCATTCATCTTTGCGTCATTACATCACGTCTGTATACATACAAGAGTTCCGGCTAGCAGGCTACATCGTGTGTGTGTGTGTGTGGATGCAGCAGGTGGTGGATCGTTTGTAGCCTCTTCCTACAGCAGCTGAAATAATTAAACTTATCATTTTGATGGCAGTTTTTAATCCAGCAAGTTTAAAACGACAATCATCATTGACAACTGGTGTGTTGATAGACAACCCACACATTTATTTCATCCGTGCTGAGGAGCCATGCCGATGCACAACTCGCGTAAAGATGATAATTCCGCTAATAACTGCAATTTCAGGGTTCAAACAGAGATGGCGACATACAGGTAAACCTTATGGACTGCAGCTTTAACAAATTACTTTTTTTTTTACACTGGTACTAGTGAAAACTTGAATCCGATTAGAGCAGATTTTTTTAAGAGGTTAAGGTAATTTCATAAAATTTTCTTAAATTTATTTTATAGAACTAAAATATAAAAACAACTTAAAGGAACATTTTATGGCAGAGCAAACTTTTCAACGGTGTGAGAACATTTGTTTTACGTATTTGTTAATATTGGTAATACAATTTATAAAAAATAAAAAGTTTCACTAAAAATCAAATTTAGGTCAAGAAAAAAGCAGTCAGTGTAACTTCCCAACACAGGTAAAGTTGTTTTAGAGGTCTGACCAGCTTTTTGATCAACAAAAGAAATGTATACAGGATTTCTTTTGAAATGTCCTACATAGTTGGAAACTATTAATTATAAAAATCATGATGAGACGAAGTAAGACACTAGATCGATAGGTCAAGTTCCTAAATTATATCCTGTTGAATTATTGTCTTTATTAAAACTCTACTGTGGAAAGACAGTAAAAGGAAATTGTGTAATGATGCAAGGAAGTGTAAAAAGTCATGTAACTCTGTAATCAGTCAGCTGTCACTACCACAAAGTAAACCCGGAGAGGTTGATCAGGACAGATGTTGAGAAAAAGGGTTTATTTTGAAACTGATGTAATAGCAAAAATCCTGAAAGATTTTCATTAAATTCTTAATTAAATTCATATTCTGTTAGTAATTTAGTAGCTCCATGTAGGACAATTGTCTCCGATCTATGCTTTATGTTATTTTGGAATCATAAGAAAGGATTACGTACAAATTAAAATATACATGAATTTAAAATGTATTAAGATTCATCCACTGTCTGAAGTCTGAACTGAACGATTTTTATTTTTGTGTATATTAACCAGCTCCAAGTCTGCGCATCACAACTACACATTTCAAAATTCCATACTTTTCCAAACCTCTCTGTAAATTTTTCAGACCACATTTAACATAAATGGTTCATATAGCATTATAATTGTTATAGGCTATATTAGTCATCTGTAAATACTTTTATTTTGTTTTTTGTTTAATTGGTTTTCTTTAAGTAATAAAAGTGCTTACGTTATGATAAGAAATCTAAAACACTTTATAACCTGCATATATTCACATTTGACACGTAGGTTTGATACAGTTGATGTTGCACGATCACTGAACAGCAAAGTACAATCTGATTTAGATGATTGTTTGCTCCTTTATCTGTTGCTGGTTCAAGTGGCATTCGAGTAAACATTCTTTTAGTGAAGTTCAAAGGAGACTTGGTAGAGACAGTTTTGCTTAATGAAAATGTGTGCCTTTGCTTAGTTATAATAAATGTATTTTTAGAAATTCCTAATTTTATATTTTAAGTAGTCTGGAAGCATTTTTCCCTATCCTGTTTTCTTTTTTCCATACTTATTCAGACCTGGACATTACTCAAATCAAATTTCATTCTTTTCCGTACTTTTACAAACTGCGTAGGAACCTTGACAGGGAGTGGATGATGCTGATTTCTTAATTAACATTACATGTTAGCAGACCAAATCTGAATCATTTTAGCGATTCGGTTGGTTCGGACGGTTCCTTTTATTGAGTCGATTTCAATTACTGATTCATTTGAGTCATTTTACTCGTTACTTTTGTAGCAAAATATATGTTAAGGTAAATATTGGCGTTTGTGATTGTGTTATATTAATTTACATAGTTTGAAAACGCAAACTATTCGGTTTACTAACAAATTTCTTACAGTCTACTTATTCACAAACGCGTGCTAATCGGTTCGTTCGAAACATTAAGAGGAGTCGGTTCAAAAGAATGATTTGTTCACGAATCAGACATCCCTATTACAAATGGAAGAGCCGAGAGTCAAAATCGAGCCTTATTCCAAACTGGGATTTAAATCAACAGGAGTGAAGACCTCAATGGACTAAATTACACAGTTGCTTCACACGCCTGGATTCCTGTCCGCTGTACGAGAGTGTTGTAGCGTTCGCAACGTTCGGAAACGGCATTCCAAGGAATTGTCGGCCATATTCAGCGATACCACGCCCGGAGTGGAGACTTTTACACGGGGGCAACACCATTCATGCAAATAATCCACACCACAAGTTCACGGACAGCTTTTAACAGTCTAAAAAGGAACTATCACTGTATTGAAGAAAATCTTTAAATATCGAACACTAAATATATATATTTATATATATATAAAAAACAATGTGCAATGGAGTTAAGTCCAAAGGATCTATTGCTTTTGTGAGTGATCTAAAACACAGCTGAACCGCTTCAGGATTTCAGTCACTGACATTGGTTTGGATTCTCTCCTCAACGCGCTACAGGGAAACTCTTTCTCTTGCTTTATCTGAACGATTGCATTTGAGTTGGGACTGATGTTCTTTCAATGGAATTGCTGAAAAGCTCCTAATTGTAAATTGTTGCGGAGAATCATGACGCTGGACTCCATAATGGCGTGCTGCCTCAGCGAGGAGGCGAAGGAAGCTCGGCGGATCAACGATGAGATCGAGCGACAGCTCCGCCGCGACAAGAGAGATGCTCGGCGCGAGCTCAAACTGCTCCTGTTGGGTACGAGGTGCTTTCGTGTGACTCTACCAAACTTGCGTGCATGTGTCAAGGCGTAACAAATGCAAATAGTTGTGGTTTTACACAGGTATCTGATAAAAAACATTAATTCAAATAAGTTGTAACTGATTCAGTGTCTCAGACCACTGTCTTTCTTAGTGCAAAGTATAGATCTGCCCCCTAGATTTAAAATCTTATAAGCTAGACAGGTGGGACAACTGTTGCAAGTGTGGTGGGATGTGAATGTCTCCTAACATACTTGTGCTTCAGTGCTTGTGAACAAAATGTAAAATCTGATGCCTTTGTATTATTTTATTATTATAATCTTTTATATTCCTACCAGTTATCATCTTAAAGTGGTCAAGCTCTTTTTGGGAACATGACTGATAGTCATCCAGCCAGCCAGCTAGAATTAAGCAACCATGTTCCAAAACATGGCTACAACCTTTAACAACCTTATTGAAAACAGGCTCACTTAATTGATTTCTTAATGTAACTTATTATTAAACTATCCAAACACAATACATGGGAACATATTTGAAGTGATGATTCAAGCGAATCTGTGTATCGCTGGCATTCATGGGAAAGAACCATTCAAACAAACCGGTTTGTTCAATTTAATGGATTTTTCCACTGCTAACACTGCACTTTTCACATGTGTCCACTTTCAGGAACTGGAGAGAGTGGGAAAAGCACTTTTATTAAGCAGATGAGAATCATCCATGGCTCAGGATATTCAGAAGAGGACAGGAGAAGCTTTACTAAGCTGGTCTACCAAAACATCTTCACATCTATGCAGGCCATGATACGAGCAATGGACACTCTCCAGATCCTCTACAAATATGAACATAATAAGGTACAGTAATTTGTCGTCCCAATCACTCTTCCTTTTGTGACGTTTTTGTGGATTTATGCAAACTTTTAAAGGGTAAACCAAGGCATTCCTAGTGAAGAAATGTACGTTATACAGTACTGTGAATGTTACAGATTGGCATCTTTTTGCATCTTCGATAGTTCAGAGAAGAGAGTCATGGCTTAATGTGTCAGAGCAATTGTGCTGACTGCCACTGCTCCAAATGCATTTATGCGTATAAAACTACATACTGAAGTTCAAAATGATTAGGTGCCACTCAAATAACTTTGTCATGAAGTAGGTTAAACAGAGTCAAATACCCTGAGAGAGATACAATCACTTTGGCTAATCGTGTTGCCCAGGCTTAACACAATTACCCCTCCAAGCTATGAAATTAATTATACCATTTTACTGCCTTCCAGAAATGTGCCGTCTCGCTTTTTTTTTCCATTTGTAGATACCCCCCAAAGGCAAACCCATTTTCCATTGTGTGTAGTTAAAGTCTTATGGAACACCGCCTCAATCAAGTTCCATCTTATTGGGTCAGGTGAAGTGACAACTTTAGACAAATAGAACATTAACAAATTTGAGTCTCAAGTAAAATGGGTCAATAAAGTTGTAACCAGGTTACGTATAAGTGGGTTAGGATGTTACATTTAGTGTTGATTAGGGTACGGCGGGGCTAAAGGCACACTTTAAGAAAAATTGTGCTTTTCATTACTCTCAAAGTATATGATTGCAGGAAAAATATATAATGTTTGTATTGGACACTGGAGCAACATATTTTGTGTGAAATATAATATATAATATAAAAAAAAAATCATAAAGTGGTTAATTTTGTTTAAAAATCTTATAAATGTATGAGGTGTTGAGGGGGGCCTTTTACCCCATGTGTGGGTAAAAGGCACACAGTATTTATACAAAAACCTTAGCTAAAATAATGTTTTTTATTACGACTAGGTTAATACTTGTTCAAAAGAATCACTTTAGCAAAGTTTGTACTATTTTCTGTTTTTGTTAAATAAAATAATTCATTTTTGTTCAATAAATATACAGTCATTAAAATAGGCCTATGTGATATATATATATTTATTATATGAGATCCCATAATAGCCTATTTAATATAAGTAGTAACAATAAATTATATTTCAGTATATGATTGATATATTTTAAAATATGATTTTCTTTATAAATATGGGTATTATCTCTAAGATGGATACCCAATTTGATATATGATATTTGCTATGTGAATCTAACCATATCATGTCAAGAAATGGAAAAGTTAGCCAGCTATTCATTATCATGTTAATTATTGTGCTTTTTGCCCCAACAGCAGAGGCACTTTTTTACCCCAAATACCATACTTTTACATATTCTTCTGTTATTGAAAAACTGTTGCTTGAATTACCTTGAACAAAATTAAAAATCATTAAGAAGACCTTTGTCTGAAAATACAAAAATCAATTTAATGGATTCTTATTTGCTACTTTAATCAACAACATTTTAAAAAACATCAAATATTAGATCAACTTTGCGTTGCTGCCCGTGATCGCGTTAAGGATCAGACAAATTTGCACATGCATTTTGAAAAGCGGATATTTAGGAAAGTGATGCGGCAAGTTTTTGTGCCATCTAGTGGTTTAGAGGAAAATAAAATCAAAGGCGCCTTTAGCCCTATTGTACCCTACATCCCTTTGGCTGAAGAATCCGCTTCTTAAAATGGTTTTAAATACATTGCTTTGTTTTTAAATGCTTTTTCTCCTCACAGGCCAATGCAAACATTGTCAGAGAAGTAGATGTAGAGAAGGTCTTCTTGTTCGTCAACCCCTATGTAGATGCCATCAAGAGTTTATGGAATGACCCAGGAATTCGGGAGTGTTATGACCGGAGGAGAGAATACCAGCTCTCAGATTCCACAAAATAGTGAGTGCATCTTAAACCTGTCACCTTTCATAGGAAAGAAGATTCACATTGAGACCTCTCTAATGTGTGAGTTGTTTCTCCTACACACCAACAAGATTAAAGGTGCCGTAGAATGGAAAATTTAATTTACCTTGGCATAGTTGAATAACAAGTGTTCAGTACATGGAAATGACATACAGTGAGTCTCAAACACCATTGTTTCCTCCTCCTTATATAAATCTCATTTATTTAAAAGACCTCTGAAGAACAGGCGAATCTCAACATAACACCGACTGTTACGCAACAGTTGGGATCATTAATATGTATTTGCATATTCCAGCCCATGTTCAAGGCATTACACAAGGGCAGGACGTCTGGATGTGCACAGCTGAATCAACAGACTAAGTAAGCAAGCAAGAACAATAGCGAAAAATGGCAGATGGAGCAATAATAACTGACATGATCCATGATAACATGATATTTTTAGTGATATTTGTAAATTCTTTCTAAATGTTTCGTTAGCATGTTGCTAATGTACTGTTAAATGTGGTTAAAGTTACCATCGTTTCTTACTGTATTCACAGAGACAAGACTGTCGTTATTTTCATTTTTTTAAACCCTTTCAGTCTGTATAATTCATAAACACAACTTCATTATTTATAAATCTCTCCAACCGTGTGTAATGTTAGCTTTAGCCACAGAGCACTATCAAACATCCATTTTGAGGGTTATATTAGCTGTGTGAACTTTGTTTATTCTGTTTAAGGCAGTCGTGAGCTCAGGGGTGGGGAGCACGAGAATTTAAAGGGGTCGCGCGCTGAATCGGCGCATATTTAATGATGCCCCAAAATAGGCAGTTAAAAAAATGAATAAAAAAAAATCTTTGGGGTATTTTGAGCTGAAACATCACAGACACATTCAGGGGACACCTTAGACTTACATTACATCTTTTGAAAATGCATTCTACGGCACCTTTAAATGGAGAACAAATGAGGCTTAAAGTGAAGTCTTCTGCTTCTGATTTTTCTCGTTAGGAAATGGGCACCAATATTCTAATGTGCGTTCTTAGAGATCTTAACAATGTCTTGCATTGTCCTCAGATTTGCCAAGACACCAAAGTCTACACTCAAAAGTTCTCCTCAAAACATTTATCATCAAATTCTCCCAAGACCGAATGATCTGAGCTCTGCAGTTACTACAGTTTGTTTCAAAATTGATACTTAAATGAAATCTCTGAGAAATATTTTTCCTCTGAGCTGTAGGCTGGCAAGCAGTGAGTAAAAGTGAGTTTTTGCAGAAGATTTAACTAATATGCTAAACTAACATTTAATTCTGACAGTAACTCTGGGCTACCATATGAAATGTTCTGCACATTTTATATTCCAATGTACACAATCATTTGTTTTAAAAATCTGTTTCATTACCCTAGTGAAAAAATATATAAAATATTAAAACAAAAAAACAAAATATGCTATTGAGAATGGGGAATGTAAGGAAGTCCATTTCCATCCAATTTTTATTTATTTTAAAAGATAATAGTGAAATTATCTCGAAATGTTGACTTTTTTTTTCCTCACAATTGAGTTTATATCTCGCAGTTCTGACTTTATAACATGTAATTGCGAGTTATAAAGTCCAATTCTGATAAAAGAAGTCAGAATTGCGAGCTATAAAATCGCAATTGCGAGGAAAAAAAATCAGAATTGCAAATATTATTTTCTCAGATATAAGTTTTATATATTGCATTTAAGACTATTTCTCAGAATTGTGAGCTTAGAGATCTTTTATAACGCAACTGCAAGTTTATATCATGAAATTTTGAAAAAAAAAAAAAGTCAGAAATGCGAGATGTAAGCACGCAATTGTGTGAGGGAGGGGGGGGGGGGGACAGAATTGTGAGCTAAAAAGTTGCAATTACCTTTTTTATTTGTTATTCAGTGGCGGAAACAAGCTTTCATAGAAATGTGCTTAATTTGCTTGAAAATATTGAAAACAAACAAAATATTCTGCCTTTATCCTGAATATATTGCATATAATACTTTTTGTTGTTTGAGGTAAAATGCAACTCAGACACATTCTTGACAGGTTTTGAGATTCTTCCAAGTATTGCAGTAGAAAAACCTGGAGATTCCTCAGAATTGTGAAATGTTTGCTGTTTGTCTACAGTTACCTAAATTCACTAGATCGCATCACCAACCCTTCCTACATTCCCACCCAGCAAGATGTGCTCAGGGTGAGAGTGCCCACAACAGGCATCATTGAATACCCCTTCGACCTACATAGTGTCATATTCAGGTAAGTCTTCTCTTTACAGTTACTCTTCTAGTCAGGTGTTCATCTAGTATTGCACTGATACAAAATACTCAGTTTGACCAGTGTTCAGATGCCTTCATGATCCCAAACTGCTCCCAAAGCGTGTGACCTTTTAACCTCATGACCCCTCCTTCATTTTAGGATGGTGGATGTAGGGGGGCAGCGGTCAGAACGGCGGAAGTGGATCCACTGCTTTGAAAACGTCACCTCCATCATGTTCCTGGTAGCACTCAGCGAATATGACCAAGTTCTGGTCGAGTCTGACAATGAGGTAAATGAAGTACCAGCAGAGGGAGCCAAAGCTGTTACTTGCCACTTAAATTGCTTGCAGAACTTCTATATTTTTTTTTTTTTTTTTTAGCACAGACGTTTATTTGATCATATAAATGACATAATCCAATGTCATCTTTCTTTTTTCTTTTTTTTTTTTTGCTTTTTTAATAAGATTAAACAATTCCATACAGTGATTTTATACATGCATAGATGTCTTTTTTGGGGGTGAAGTGTGGATAACCATTAAGTGTAGCAAAGAAAAGAAAAATCTTAAAGTCCCCCTGTAGTAATAAATAATTTTATCCCTTAAAACTCAACTTTTATCGTCAAGATTACGTATTTAAATGTTTATTTCTTGTGAAAAAAATCTTAATGCCTTAAAATAGCTTGAATGAAACTCTACACCCTTGCCTCATTTAATATACACGGATCTATGAATATGATAATTAGCCCCACATCCACTTACTCGCACAAGTTCAGATGACCACTTGGTCAACTTACTGAGGTAAACGCAGTACAATGGTATTGCTTTTGACAATGTCGGACACATAAAGCTAATTAATAAGATTAGCATTTTGCTTGACTGTGTTATCAAACAGCTAATAATAATGTTATACAAACCATGTTCGCATTCACAAGTCATACAGCTGCCTTCTAACAATCAGTATCCTTACAAATGCTTTGAACAACTCGGAATGTCAGTGAAGAAAGGCATATAGTTCATCATAACATCGTAATATGCATCATACACCCGCCATGTTGTTAAATCTACCAAATTTTTCATATCAATGGAAAAAATACCAGAATAAACTTCTTTTGAGACTTCCTTGCGTGGTCAGTTAATGATATGCTAAAGCCCACCGGCACGTTGATGTGATTGGTTACAAAGTAGTCAGAAACACCAGCGATTTCAAACACAGGGGGACTTTAATGAAAGCATGACATTCTTGAAAAAAATATTTAAACTGTGTGGCATAATCTTTTTAAATTATTTCTTGCAATATTATATTCTTATTTCTTACAGAATAAAAAGTAGTAAAGCTGTTTTAAAATATTGCTTGGAATAATTCAATCTGCAAAATCAATACCCTCAAAATTCATTGTGGAAACCAACATGCAGGTGGCCATTTGTTGAGTGACAACAAACTTTTTTTTTTTTTTTTTTTTAATACACACACCACTTGACTTTTTTTTTAAATGAAAGTTTTGTACCTGCGTATACTGAACGTATAAAAACTGTCTTTGGCTGTCTCAAAACTCTGGTTGAATGATGTGATCATGTAACCAGTAGAGAGTGAACTACTTTTCTTTCTGAACTTTAAATGGCAAGCTGGCAAACTTTAGCAATGCTTGAATGAAAGCACTTTTATTTTTTTCTGAAATTGTCAGAAGCGGTGAACTGAATGTTAGTGTTGATTGCTGGACTAAAGTAGGACTAAAATAACCACTGAAATGGCCCTGTTATGTTATTTTTCCCCCACAGAATCGAATGGAGGAAAGCAAAGCATTGTTTAGGACGATAATAACATACCCCTGGTTCCAGAATTCATCAGTTATTCTTTTTCTGAACAAGAAAGACCTTTTGGAAGAGAAAATAATGTTTTCACATCTTGTAGATTACTTTCCTGAATATGATGGTAGGTTTAAAAATACTTTGTTGTTTTTCAAATCTGTTTTCTGAGATTTGAAAAGGAATGAACTGATGCTCTTAATAATCAGTTTGCTGTTTACCTATGTCAATTTATGATCCATTATGTAGCTTTTTATGTAGAGTCTTTCTGTGGTGCTTGCTAAAGCATTGCTAATACTAGTGCTCATACTTTAAAGCCTTGTTCAGACTGTCAGTCCAAATCCTATCCTATTAGTATCCGATCAGATTTAGCAAGTGTGAACGCAAAAAAATCACAAGAAATCCATTTCAAGCTACAATCATTTGTGGGTTGAAATTCTATTCAAATCTCATTTTTGGAAATCCATTTCAATCTGACTGCTCTGATCAGATTTCGAGTAGCTTTTCTGATTATGCGTCACTTTCTCACGTAAAATAAACACAGCAGACGTTGCAGAAACAAGGTTGCGTTGTGTTGTTGTCAATGTGCAGGTCACGCAGAAAATTATAATATAATGGAGACATCTCTGTGGTCCAGTGATGGGATGTCTTCACTCTTCAGCACAGAATAAAGCCACTCATAAAAGCTTCCATTTCTGTTGCTGCTTCATTAGTAGTCCAGCGCTACACATTGTCATATTCTAAAGGCAGAAACACATCAAGCCGACGGTCGGCCAGTTTTTGTTCAAGTTTTCTCAGTGTGTTCCACACCGTTGGCTGAAGTTGGTCCTCGTTGGCTTTTTTTCAGCTGATTCCGTGTGTCGGAGCTTGTCCATCGAGCCATCTGATCATTCTGATTGGCTCAGCTTCTGCCACCTGCTGATTCGGAAAGGCATTACATCTTAAACAGGCGCAGAACGGACGTGCTACTTGGCCGTCAGCTTTCGAGCGATGGTTTGGTGTGTCAGGACAACTTTGGACCCAGGCGCTGCCGACGTGATCCAACCCCGCAGTCTGCTTTCGTCACCACTTGTTTGTCGGCGTCGGTGGTGTTCCTGCCTTGAGACAACTTTGCCAACCTACCAATGCAACATCATTGGCATGGAAACCAACACGGGTGTTCTGGAAAACAAAAGAAAGCCGTGAGACGCACATCAGATCCGAACAGTTGCGATACATAGTGTACAGTCAATAATTTCAATCCGATTCCAGTCGGATACACACATAATCAGATTTGAACTGACAGTGTGAGCATATTCTAAGTTAGAGGTTATTTTTAAGTGCCCCTATTATGGATTTTTGAAAATTACCTCTCATGTAGTATGTAACATCTCTAAGTGAATGAAAAATATTTTAAATCTAAAAGTGCACCGTATATAAAGTTGTCTCAAAGTAAGGCCATGTCCACACTAATACGTTTTCGTGTGAAAAAGTAAATTTTTCTCTCCGTTTTGGCCTTCCGTCCACACTGAGACGGCGTTTTAAGTCAATGAAAACATAGCTTTTGGAAAACGCTCTCCAAAGCGGATACATTTGAAAACGCCGTCGTAGTGTGGACTGTGAAAACTGAGGCTTTTGAATACTATGATGCATTTTTAGTCATGTGATGCAGTCATATGACCAATTCAGCCAAGACACGTCTCCCAGTCTACATTCTCGCTTGCTTTGGCCACTTTAATACTCCTGTGTTACTCGCAGCAACAACTCCACCACACTGTCGGTCCATTTAAAAAAAACTCAGTGCCTTTCCTCGACATTGCCTCAAAGTTTCAAAGAGCCGGAAAGTAAATAAACACCTAGCGGGAATGACGCAGGTCGAAGCTTTACTCATGCGCAGTAGGGGGATGTAAGCGTTTTCATACGTTTCAGTGTGGATGAGCAACTTTTGGAAAACGTTTAAAAATATATCCAGATTAGTGTAGACGTAGCCTAAGAGTAGACTCCGAGTCAATTAAACGAGTCGTTTGTAAAATGAATCCCTAGCCGTTTCGTTGTGACGTCACAACGAAACATTAACATATTGTCCGTCTGCTTATCGCTCGCACAGACACCAGGGAAATTCATTTTTTCAATAATACCACAGCAGCTTGGCTAACGTAACGTATTGATAGCTGTCATTCAGTTATGGCAATAGGCGCGGTGAATGCAGTAGACCAATCACAAAGGATTGGGCCATCTGACCAATCGGAGCAGTGTAAGCTCACGGAAAGGAGGGGTTTAGAGAGACTGATTCTTTGAACTGCTTCTAACGAATCGTTTACCAATAATTGAGAACTGAGGTGAAATTAAATGTATATTATGAGAAAACAAAAGGGTTTTTTGACCTTGCATGCATGTAAACCGGTTGTAGGAGACACCCAAAACAATTTTAGGAACCCTTAAAAAGGCATAATAGGGGCACTTTAAGTAAAATCTCAGATGATTTTCAGGATGACCAAGTTAACCAAGATCTATTTTCCTCTCCAAGGAGCCCAGAGAGATGCTCAAGCCGCACGGGAATTTATCCTGAAGATGTTTGTCGACCTGAATCCAGACTCGGAAAAAATCATTTATTCTCATTTCACCTGTGCCACTGACACGGAAAACATCAGATTCGTGTTTGCTGCTGTCAAGGACACCATCTTGCAGCTCACACTGAAGGAATACAATCTAGTCTGAACGACGTTTGGTTACGGCATACGTCATCGTCTGGCCTGGTTAAAGGACTCATCAGTCTGCAGCTAGAGTCTGCTGTGAGCCATTAAAGTCTGCTTTAATTGTTTGACAAGTCGGTCATCCCTGATTCTGCTCCATGAATTTGGACATTCTATCTATGAACTGTAACACAAGCTGCTCACTACTTTATCATTATTTATTTGCACCTCGCAGCTACTTCACAGGATTCAACTTGAATGCTATTTTTCCATTTTAATGAAAATGTATGTTGTTGAACTTTTTATCACAGATGAAATGATTTCTTTTAGTTTAAGGTTTATTCTGTAGCAGGTTCTTTTTGGTTTAAGTTGTACACATTGAGTGATAGATGTTATGGAGATCTCTCCGCCTTGGACATATTAAGTATTCTGTGTGGTGCAAGAGGTCATTAGAAGGCAATGAAAAGTACTTATTTGGTTTTGTCACGTGGTAGAGTCAGAGTAAGCTTAGTAGATAAGAGTGTTTTTTACCTTTCACAGCACATGCATTGGTGAAGAATAGACAACAGCTAGATTACATTTAACATTTAAAAGTGCCAAAGTTCTTGTAATGTGGTTGTTTTATGTATTGCCAAACTAATAATCATACCACAGGCAATAAGTTGGCCTTGCCAGTATCATTTATTTCTATACCATGCCAGCTCTTTGTATTTTCTCATTGTCTTTTCAGAAAAGATGATGGCATACCTGCTGTTCACGACCTGTCCATCAAGCTTGAACAATGTGCCAAGAGATGATTTCTGTGCAATCATCCTTATCTTAAACTACAAATTTGCCATTCAGAGATTTTCTGTAGCACTTGCATATGTTTTTAATTTATTTTTATTTTTTTTATAAATTAGGCAACAAGTGAGCCAATGATGCTCTTACTGGTATTGTACTGACTTTACAGTGTGGTTAGTGTGGTGTAATCAAGCTTTGGTCAATATTTGCTGTTGTTTTTAAAGAATGAGGATTTGTAAATATCGTGTGATTAGATGCGTGTCAAACTAATGAATGTTTTGTGTTCAGCCAAGAGTAAAGGACCAAATTGTTGTTTGTTTTTTTTGGGGGGTGATGCTGACGTTGACGCTGACAATTGTGTGGTTTGCATAGTATGGACAATGGATGATGTCTGGATGATTTTCTGCTTCAAAACTTTTTTTTGCAATAAAAGGCTGCTATTTTAGAGAGAAGTGTATAATATAGTGTATAATGTAATAAAAACCCAGAATGTCCAGAAGGTGGGAAAAAGAAAGAAAATAAATAAAAAATATATATATATACACAGTGCCCTCCACAATTATTGGCACCCTTAGTAATTATGAGCAAAAGCAGCTGTGAAAATAAATCTGCATTCACAAAATTCTAACCTTTCATTAAAGGAAAATAATTGGAAGTGGGGGGAAACTCACATTATGAAATAAATGTTTTCTCCAAAACACGTTGGCCACAATTATTGGCACCCTTTTATTCAAAAATTTTTGCAGCCTCCTTTTGCCAAGATAACAGCTCTCAGTCTTCACCTATAATGCCTGATGAGTTTGGAGAACACCTGACAAGAGATCAGAGACCATTCCTTCATGCAGAATCTCTCCAGATCCTTCAGATTCCCAGCTCCATGTTGGTGCTTCTTCTCTTCAGTTCACTCCACTCATTTTCTTTAGGGTTCAGGTCAGGGAACTGAGATGGTCATGGCAGAAGCTTCATTTTGTGCTCAGTGACCCATTTTTGTGTTGGATTTGATGTTTGTTTTGGATCACTGTCCTGATGGAAGATCCAACCACAGCCCATTATTGGATTTCTAGCAGAAGCGGTCAGGTTTTGATTTTTTTATCTGTTGGTATTTGATAGAATCCATGATAACATGTATCTGAACAAGATGTCCAGGACCTCCAGCAGAAAAACAGGCCCACAACATTAAAGATCCAGCAGTATATTTAACAGTGGGCATGGGGTACTTTTTATCTATGTGTGCACCAAACCCATCTGGTGGGTTTGCTGCCAAAAAGCTCTTTTTTTTAGCTCTGTTTTTAGTTTCATCTGACCATAGAAGCCGGTCCAGTTTGAAGTTCCAGTCTTGACTGACAACTGAATATGCTGGAGATTGATTCTGGATGAGAGCAGAGGATTTTTCTTGAAACCCTCCCGAACATCTTGTGGGGATGTAGGTGCTGTTTGATATTTTTTTTTAGGCTTTCTGAGAGTCAAGACTCAACTAATCTCTGCAATTCTCCAGCTGTGATCCTTGGAGAGTCTTTGGCCACTCAAACTTTCCTCCTCACCGCGCATTAGGGCGATTTAGACACACGTCCTCTTCCAGGCAGATTTGTAACATCTTTAGTTAATTGGAACTTCTTAATTATTGCCCTAATAGTGGAAATGGGGATTTTCAATGCTTTAGCTATTTTCTTACAGCCACTTTCTATTTTGTGAAGCTCTACAATCTTTTGTTGCACATCAGAACTATATTCTTTGGTTTTTCTCATTGTGATGAATGATTACGGGGATTTGGCCTTTGTGTTTCCTCATGTTTATTCTCCTGTGGAACAGGAAGTCATGGCTGGACAATTTCATGTTCATGATCACCCTGTTGTGCTAAAAAAATGTAAATATGAATGGGAATATACTTCAGAGATATTTTACTCATAAGAATTACTAGGGGTGCCAATAATTGTGGCCAACATGTATTGGAGAAAAACATTTATTTCATAATGTGAGTTTCCCCACACTTTCAATTGTTTTCCTTCAATGAAAGTTTAGAATTTTGTGAATTTTTTTTAATGAAAGATCAAAAGGATAAACAATGCAGATTTATTTTCACAGCCGCCTTTGCTCATATTTACTAAGGGTGCCAATAATTGTGGAGGGCACTGTATATATATATATAATATACAGTGCCCTCCATAAGTATTGGGACAGTAAAGACAAAATTGATCTGTTAGCTGTGGTGTCAGGACATTTACAAATATGATTAAAAGATAAATATGAGGCAGAAGTACAGAATGTCACATTTTATTATTGGCTGTTTCAACACGAAATGTTTTTCCAATTAAAAAGAACAGCACTTTTAGAGTTTCATCCCTCTGCCTAATGTGAGCCTAAGTATTGGGACAGTTTAACTAAATGGTTTAGGTAAATGTAAATGTGTAAAAGCTAAAGTTTAATTGTAAATCCCTTGCAAGCAATCACAGGAGTGAGTCTGTGAGCCATAGACATCATCAGACTCTTGGGGCCTCATTTATAAAATGTTGTGCAGAAACCGTCCTAAATTTGATCTTGCGATCATTTCTCCAATGTGCTTATGTGTGATTCATAGAATGAACGTACACACAAAAAATCTATAAATCGCAAATGATCTTGAACTTGTGCGCAGCTGAATGGTTTCAGCTCTCTGCATTTTAAAAGACACTAAATTATTGTGATTTACACATAAAAGATCAGCAGTCATCGTCCAAATCCTTAGTGAGCTGCAAGAATAGCTTAGATTTACAAAAACCTGCAGTAATCTGACCAGGAAAAGTGCGTACATCTGCTCAGACCCTGATGTGGCTCTAAGCACTTTTCCACGTCAAAGACCGTTTTTATAAATATGAGCGTTGGTGTGGATTTAAGCGTACACACACACACTCTAAGATCAAATCTGTGTGTATGCACGCTTTATAAGTGAGGCCCCTGGTTTCACACTATGAAATGCTTTTCCAGGCCTTAATGCATCCATTTTCAATGGTTGCTTGTTTTGGGGAGTTTCTGCCTTTAGTCTTCTCTTCAGCTGGTGAAATGCTTGTTAAATGGGATTTAAATCTGGATATTGACTTTGAATGTCCAGTTTGGAATGTTCTGAAAAAGATAGATACCACTTGCAAACTTCAGCAATCAACAACGACCAGGTCAGCTGAGAGAATCAACAGCAGTTGATGATAGACAAATTACTATGAAAAAACACTAAAACAACTCAGTAAGATCACCAGCAACCTCCAGAAAACTGGGGTGATGCTCTCACAATCTGCTGTTTCCAGGAGACTTCACCAACAGAATTACAGAGGATACACTGCAAGATCAAACATCTGATCAGTACCAAAGGAAAACCAATTAGAATTTGCAAAAACACACAGAGATGAGCCAGTAGAGTTTTAGAACGGTTATATGGACCGATGAGATGAATATTAACCTTGGTATGGAGAAAAAAAAATTAAACTGCAAATGATCCAAGGCATACAAGCTCATCTGGAAAGCATGGTGGAGGTAGTATCATGTCATGTCATGTCTGCCTCTGGAACAGGCTCACTAATCTTTATTGATGACTCATTCAATGATGGCAGCAGAAGAATGAATTCAGAAGTGTGCAAAAGAATCTTGCCTACCATTGTTCAAGAAAATACCACCAGACTCACTGGGAAGTGCTTCATATGGCAACAGGACAATGACCCAAACACTAGTACTGCCAATTCAATCGAGGAGATTATCATGGTAAAGAAATTTTGGGTCTTAGATTGGCCTCTAAGTCTCCAGATTTAAATCCTATTGAACAAGCATTTCACCATCTGAAGAGGAGGCAGCGTTATTATTTTATCCCTTAAAACTCACCTTTGATTACCAAAATGACATATTTAAAAAAAAAAAATCAAGTGAAAAAAATTTCTTCATGCCTTAAAATAGCTTGAATGTAACTCTACACCCTTGCCTCAATTAATATACAGAGATCAATTAATATACACAGATCAATGAATATGCAAATTAGCCCCGCCTCCACTCGCTCACGCCAGCTCGGAGAGTATACTGTTACTATAGTGTTGAGCAATTTGTTGTTTGTTTTGTGGATAGAAAAAAGCTTGCTTCGCTTCGTATATTAAGTTTAACAGCTGTGCGACTGAACTGCTAATTTTTTCTGATGCTTAAATTGTGTTTTAAATTATGAATTGGTAAAATGCCTTTGCAAAACAGTCTGAATCCACTTGCATTCTTTTGGACTGCTCTCTCACTGAATCACCTGAAGCGATTTCTCAGTAAAACAGACAGTATCGAGAGAAAAAGTAGCTGTTTTCCTCTGTGAACATGCGCTAAATGGATGTTTGACAATTTCGTTGCTTTTTGGAGATTTAAAAAAACATTCAGATGAAATCCTGCAGGTGCCCGTGCCTTCTCCGTACATTAAATAAATCCACATCCTTGAATGAGCGTGGATTTCCAGCGTACTTGAAGTTATCAGATCCATTCCAGAGGCAGCCAAAATCAGAATTTATATCAAACAGCTGATAATGTGTTGCTAATGTTACACACACCATTCCCGTTCTTCATCTCAGACAGTCAGACAGCTGCCTTCTAACAATCAGTATCCTTACAAACACTTTGAACAAATCAGAACATAAGTGGAGAAAGGCATATAGTTCATCATAACATCGTAACAGACTCGCTATATTGCTAAATCTACACAATTTTTCATATAAACAGAAAATATACCGGGATAACCTGGCTTCTCTCGAGACTTTCCTGCTTCAGAGCAGTCATAGTTAATCATATGGTAAAGCCTGCCGGCACATTGTTGTGATTGGTTACAAGGTAGTCTGTGACATCACAAACACCCACGATTTCAAACCGTCTTTGGTTTACTGCAGTTTCAAACATAAAATACTCAGCAATGGTGCTGACTTATGAATTCGCACATGGTTTGTCTTAAAGCATATTAAAACACTACATAGACATATAAACAACATTAAAAACTTTTCACCACAGGGGGTCTTTAAAGGCCTGAAAAAGCATTTTAAAGTGTGAAACCAAGAGTCTGGTGATGTCTATGGGTCACAGACTCACTCCTGTGATTGCTTGCAAGGGATTTACAACTAAATATTAGCTTTTACACTTTTAAATTTACTTTACTTGAGTTAAGATAATTTTGTTTAAATTAAGGATTGCAGAAATAAGTACACCCTAGATTTAATTCAACAAATGTGTAATATTCTAGTACTTAGTATAAGTACTAGAATATACTGCTCTGACCCTTCTTGGCACGGAGTGTACAAGTTCATGACAAATTGTCACATTTGTCCTGGATGATGAGCTCCTTAAATGCCCTGATCTTTAATGGGGAGTGTTGCTCAACTTGTCTTTACAGAATCCACCAGAGGCGCTCAAGAGTGTTAAGATTGAGTGCAATACATGTCCACAGAAGGTTTTTCACCTTGGGAGAATGCATATTCTCATTGTCATGTTGAAAAAATGCCCAACAATGCGAGGAATGAGGAAAGGGTAACATCATCTGTTTCAAGTTTGTGTATTAAATTACACAGTGGTGTGGGAATTCATGACAGCATTGATAAAGTACAACTCCCTCACACCTTCAGCATTCATACATCCCTATATAAGAGCTTTACTACCACTGAACTGTACTGTGGGAACCAGGCACTTCTCACTGTACTCCTCCTCTAGCAACACCATGACATTTTGGATGCTGTTCAATCCAAAATGATTGATTTGGTCTCTTGAGACCAGAGTATTGATTCCCAGAATCCATATTTTGTAAATATGGGCTTTGGAAATGACTAACTGACTTTATTGTGCTTTGGCTACAGTAGGTAGTTCCAGTGAGAACAACAACCATGCATGTCATTTCTGCAGGCTGCATCTTACTCTGTGAGATAAACAGTCACTCTTTTCATAGCTTTTGCTGGCTCTGTGACACTCACTTGGTATTTCTCCTGCTCATTGTCTAGCAAAAAAAAAAAAAATCCCTCATCACTAAATGAAAGCTTAAAATGAAGGACTGATTATTACAGGGGCCTTGTCAAAAGGTTTATTTTTTTGGAATTTCTGTGTTACTTTTGCTATATTTTCACACTGATTTGGTAATCCTCTTGTACCACTGTCCTCTTTTGTGCTAAGAAATAAGTCTCCTGACAGTTCACTCTGCTGTTGTCAGCATTAAGTCTGAGAATGATTCAGTGGGCTATATAACACTTTTAATTGTCAAGAAATTACTTCTCTTTAAATGTTTTGGTTCAACATACTTACCTGTTGATCAAACATTGCCTTAAACTTACACCAGAAAATTTTTATTTCATTTTATTTAGTAACTTTTAGGAGGGCATACTCATTTTTTGCTACACAACATTTTATCACCTTGATAAGAAAATCTTATTTTCCTGAATAATTTTGACATGCTTCTTTGGTATTTGATTAAGCAGACTTGCTGGAACATTATATCTCTAAAGAACCCTAACATGTCTTCTAAGTAATTGAGTAATTGCTGACTTACTTACTCATCTATGCTGTGCACTGTGTGTGTGTGTATATATATATATATATATATATATATATATATATATATATATATATATATATATATATTTATATATATATATATATATATTTATTACACACTTAAGCCAATTGCAATTAAAAGGAAAGGCATAGCATTACAAAAAATAATCAAACCAATTTATCAAACCATTATTTTAAGAAAAGGTAGCAGAACAACACTTTGCAAGTTTAAGTTTGACTGGTGTCCATACATCAAACAGTCAAACTCTACATTCACTGCATACCAGATCTGTGTGTCAGTTCAGTTCATTAGGTTAATAAATCCTCCTAATGATTTAACTGCACAGTGTTTAAAAACAGGTTACAGAACAGGCTTGCTGGAATGAGGCATCTCTTCTTAGATTATTGCAATAACAATGCTTCTGATTTAAATTTCAGAACACACTGGACTGAATCAAGTACTTATAATAGGTTTAACAGTTTAATACGTTCTGGACTAGACTGGACCTATTACTCAGGCTATATAATAGCATGTTTTTGTTCATACTTCCTCATTCCATCCCAAAACATTGCATAAGTGTGCTGTGACACAAGA
The DNA here is from genome assembly GCF_024489055.1 of Chanodichthys erythropterus. NCBI lineage: Eukaryota > Metazoa > Chordata > Actinopteri > Cypriniformes > Xenocyprididae > Chanodichthys > Chanodichthys erythropterus. The sequence goes on along the minus strand of NC_090233.1, from coordinate 4,648,960 downwards.
CACCTAAAACTCTCAAGTATACAGCCTGTTCCCACAGCAGAACTCAAGTTTCACAAAGGATGTTTTATTTTTTAGTTCTTTACAAAATCATCTTCTGCTGCTTTAAAAGCAGTATGATAATCAGAAGAACCTGTAGTTCATGAGCTAGACAGGACATGCCCTTTGACAAAACTTATAAGACAACACCTTAACTGCCACAAATATCTCTTACTAGCCATGAAATTGTGTTTTGCATAATTTTCATTAAAATGTGTTTTTGTCTTTATGACAATGTTTTTTTCTGCATATTTGTGGCAAACAGCACAGGTCATTGGGTCACTCTTGTAGTATCATAGATGAGCCAGTTTGTTTATGTCAGAAAACATGATAACATTGTGATTTTGTTCCTCATATTTTCATTTGGGAGATATGAGGAATATTTCACATATGTGTCACGTAGCATGTAATTCTGTGCTACGTTAACAAACTCCTTTTATTCAAAATAATTAAATAAATATAAAATAAAGTTCTGGATTTATTTTTCTTTCCAAACAAAGTTTAACTTCATATAGGACAGGGGTCTCAAACTCAAATTGGCGGGAGGCCATTTATGTGATTGACACCTCATAGGAGGGCCATATTAACATTCAAGCGCAAGAAAGCGCAACATTTCAGAAAATTTACTTTCCTTTGCATTATTTCTCATCTACTTTCATTAGGCCTACTAAAATGTTTTTATACCTATACTATAAATATTTTATTTACCTTACTAAATGTAAACAGCAGTGTCTCTCTGATTGTTACAGAGTGTAATATAATTATATAATACTATTATTAATATAATACTACTAATATAGCCTACTAATATAAAACTATTAATTGCAATAGTCTGGTGCAACTTCTCACATCCAACAAGGTGCATGGAATAAAAAAAATGTGTAATTTAGGAACAAAACCAGCAAAACTTGTGGCGTGGAGGGGTCAGAAATAAACAAAAAACTGGAGCTATATATATCAACTTTATTTTGTCAAAAAATAAAAATCTCTCATTGTTACATGATACATTATTAGTTTTTAACATTTAGTGGAAGTATTTTCCCTTACTTTATGTTAGCTTAAATAACATTAAAATCTTGCACTGAACAACACTGTACTGAACAAATACAATCCCTGAATACATTTGTACACTCTTCTGTTTCTTGACAGACACCTGGCAGCGCTTGCGCTCACACAGCTGAGACACATTTGTCCAAGATGCCGTTTGAACATCGGTAACGTTTAATGGCTGCATTGGACGCGTTTCGCTGGTTTTAAATCGACGCTCGTGACTTAAAGTCGAGTGCTTCTACTGTGATTTAGGCAAGCGCGCTCATAATAGAAGCGACGCGGTAGAGAGCGCGGCTCATGGTTGCATAGCAACGACAGACGCCACTGGAGCAAAAGCGCATTGGAAAGGAGAATGCGGCGCGGCCGCTTATGTGACGCGATATGTGAATGCCCCTTAGAATGGCGATTTTTTCTTTGCATATCAGTCAGGTAGCAACTAGGGAATAATAATAATTTAGCGGACCGGATTATGTTTTATTTTTGAGATTAGTTGCGGGCCGGGTAGAGGGGGAGGGCGGGCAGTAAATGGCCCGTGGGCCGGCAGTTTGAAACCACTGCCATAAGTGATAACAAAATAAAACAAAAGTTTCAGAATAACTCACGGGCCGCACTAACAACAAACTTTGATGTCAGGTGGGGGGCCACAAAATATCATCCCGGGCTGCGAGTTTGAGACCCCTGATATAGGATATAAACATTTTTGGATTCCCCACTCATTGGTCATGGACAGTAACGTATCGGTTACTAACATAATCTCGGTTCATTGAGATAGATGGAAATTCCCCTAGTAGAGTGGGCCTTCACTTCAATTAATAAGGCATTACAGACCTAGCGATGCGTAGGCCAGCGCAATCGCATCCACATTTTTTTTTGTCACCAGCAGCCCTTTGGTGCAGCCTCCGAAGCACATGAAAAGCTGCTCCAAGAGCCGGAAGTAGCTGGAGTGCTCAATGTACACTTGATGTACAACTGATGACGAACCAGGCACAGCAAGTACAACAACTGCTCATCCGCCGAGTCAGGTAGAGCTGTCAAATTTATAATCTGTGCTCTAAATGGAGTGGAGAGCGCTTAAGGATGACCTTACAGTCATTCGGTCCAACCTCAAGACAGAATGCACAAATGGAAAGCACCTGCAGGTCTCCAACTTTACTTTACCGAGGCTAGTGCCAGCAATACATTGGTTTTAAGTAAGAACACCCACAGGTCGACTGACTGTAATGGCTCAAACAAAGAGCTTTGAAGGGTCCTCAGAATGGTGTACATGTCCCAAGTCAGAACCATATGGGGGCAAGGTGAGTTTAGCCTTCGGGTCCCTCTAAGGAACTTAGCAATGGGGCGTGGTACAGTATGCTACAATAGATTGAGGGTGCTAGATTGAGCTGCCCGCTTGGGAGAGGAGAACCCTCTGCAACAGAATATGCCAGGGAGCCACCATCAGCAGCTGCACCATGCCGGGGAACCACTACTAGCTCTGCCAGAGCAGGGCCACCAGGATTAACTTTCTTAACCCTTTGATGCACAACATGGGTCAAAAATGACCCGGCTGAGTTTTTATTTTCTATATCTTTGCAAGAAATTATTTTAATCATTCAGTATTCCAGGTATTCCTCAATTAACTTGTTTTTGATCATCACAAATCCTCATTTTAATTTTTTCTTTCTTACTTTTTTAATAAAAATCATTTTTGTATCACTACCCTTCTAATGCGCAACATGGGTCAAAAATGACCCGTATTCATTTCCTATGTAATTTCAATCATGGTTGAGTGTTTCTTTGCTGACTCTTTAAAAGAAATGTATTTTATCATTCATTTATTCCAGGTATTCCTTAAATATCTTGTTTTTGATTGTAAAAAATCATTATGTTCATTTTTTCTTTCTTACTTTATAAACAAACACAGTTTTTGTCTGTCTACATCAATTTTACACACATGGGTCAAAAATGACCCGTATTCATTTCCTATGTAATTTCAGTCATGACTGAGTGTTTCTTCGATGAATCTTTGAAAGAAATTTATTTTATCATTTATTTATTTCAGGTATTACTTAAATATCTTGTTTTTGATTTTCTACAAATATTTATGTTTATTTTTCTTTCTTACTTTATAAACAAACACAGTTTCTACATCAATTTTACACACATGGGTCAAAAATGACCCATATAGAAATCTTTAAGATTTGCAAATTTTTGCAAGTAGGAACATATTTACTGCAGACAACTGTTCATCTGCCACACATTTTACATCTTAACAAGGCTACTTTTGTATATTTGATGGATGTAAGTCTTATTATATTTAATATATTAGGCTATATATTTCATAATTTTTTATTTTTTGTCATAAATCAATGCAATTGGTCATCCTTTATGTCTGTCAGCGTTCCTGAAATGTAACAGTTTTGGACAAATACAACATGAGTCAAAAGTGACCCGAATTAGTTATTTTCTATATCGCATATATTACAATAAATTAATTTTATCATTCATTATTCCATCTATTACTCAATAACCAAATCCTTATTTTAATTTTTCCTTTCTTTTTGAATGAATTTTTTTAAATGTGTGTGTCATTACCTTTCTAAAGGCCAACGTATACTTCACTTTTTATGTGTACGTGAGGGTCAGCATACAGATTTTTGTAACTTTTTATAATTTCCGCCGGATTTCTGTAACTGTGTATGTGCAACCCTGCACATACACATTTAAATTGCGTTTGACTGTTCGCAAAGTACACTTTCAGCTTTTTTACAGTGATGTCATCATCCACCTCAGTTCTGTTGAGGACCAGCCATTAACACTCTAGATAAAGAAATTCAAAATCACTGTTGATCGATACACTTATTATATATTTTCACTGTTGGACAGAAACCTTGTTCAAAACTGTTACTTTTCAGGAACACTGATAGATGTAAAAGGTGACCAGTAGCATTGGTTTATGACAAAAAATACAAATTATGAAATATACAGCCTATTATATGAAATATAATATGTCTTTCATCCATCAAATATACAAAAGCAGCCATGTTGAGACATGAAATGTGTGGCGGATGAACAGTTGTCTGCAGTAAATATGTTCCTTCTTGCGAAAATTTGCAAAGGTTTCTATATGGGTAATTTTTTACCCATGTGTGTAAAATTGATGTAGAAATACAAAACCTGTGTTTGTTTATGAAAAAAAGAAAGAAAAAATAAACACAATGATTTGTTAAAATCAAAAACAAGATATTTAAGGAATACCTGGAATAAATAAATGACAAAATACATTTCTTTCAAAGATTCAGTGAAGAAACACTTAGTCATGACTGAAATTACATAGGAAATGAATACGGGTCATTTTTGACCCATGTGTATAAAATTGATGTAGAAACTGTGTTTGTTTATAAAGTAAGAAAGAAAAATAAACATAATTATTTGTAGAAAATCAAAAACAAGATATTTAAGTAATACCTGAAATAAATAAATGATAAAATAAATTTCTTTCAAAGATTCAGCGAAGAAACACTCAGTCATGACTGAAATTACATAGGAAATGAATACGGGTCATTTTTGACCCATGTGTGTAAAATTGATGTAGACAGACAAAAACTGTGTTTGTTTATAAAGTAAGAAAGAAAAAATGAACATAATGATTTTTGTCAATCAAAAACAAGATATTTAAGGAATACCTGGAATAAATGAATGATAAAATACATTTCTTTCAAAGATTCAGCAAAGAAACAGTCAACCATGATTGAAATTACATAGGAAATGAATACGGGTCATTTTTGACCCATGTTGCGCATTAGAAGGGGTTTTCATAGCTTGTGCATCAAAGGGTTAATAAAGAGAATGCTTGTTTCCTCAGTTCTCAGTCTGTTGCTAGAGTGCATTAAAATCTTGCTTCTAACACACTGGGCAGAATTAGTCATCATAATTGATTATTAAAATTCATAGTCAATCTTTTAAAATTTCATTATCACATTGATGTATTTTATACCCTTTATTAAAAATATAATAAAAAATTCACTTAAATGTGCAAGCTGAGTGACATTTGCATATTGGTTTAAGCTTCTTGTATGAAGCACTTAAGTGGGGACATACTGTATCTTCAGATTTGTACTAGACTCTTCTCTAACTCTGCCTTTCAAATGTTATAAAACTAGTTTTTGCTGGTTTAGCTGGGCTCCTAGGGCCTTATTTATAAAATGTGGCATAGAAACTGTTGTACATCTTCTTTCGGACAAACACAATCAGAGATATATTTAAAAAATATCCTTAGTCCTCCAAGGTTTATAATAGCAGTAATTGGGGGGCCACGTTTTGAAGCCAAAAATAATGTATCCTTCCATAAAAAAAAAAGTAATCCATACGACTCCAGTATGGTTGTCTGCCAGAAGCTAGTTATTTGAATTTATTAAGTTTTTAATATGGATACTTTTCTTACAAAAACGCATTGACTGCTTCAGAAGGCCTTTATTAATCCACTGGAGTTGTATGGATTACTTTTTTATGGATGGATGGATTATTTTTGACTTCAAAACACGGACCCCCATTCAATGCCATTATAAACCTTGGAGGACTAAGGATATTTTTTTAAATACATCTCTGATTGTGTTAGTTTCAAAGAAGATAGTCATCTAGGATGGCTTGAGGGTGAGTAAATCATGGGATAATTTTAATTTTTGTGTGAACTATCCCTTTAACATATAAAAGAGCACTAGTCAATGTCCAAATCCTTTACGTGAGCAGGGCGAGAATTGATTGCTTGGATTTCCAAATACCTGCAGTAATAAGACTCTCTGCCACAAGTAGTAGTGCATACATCTGCTTAGACCCTGACGTGATGCTAAACACTTTTCCACGTATTTATAAATATAAATGTTGCAGTGGATTTTAGTGTGTGCACATTTTATAAATGAGACCTTTGATCTGACCTCTGACCTCTCTAAAACCAGTCAACAAACAAGTTTTGATAATTGGCATTTTGAGCATGAGGTGTAATGTTACAAATTCCTTGTACAGCGTGTAACATGATCTCCAGTGATAAGGTGCATGAAAAGAAAGAAAAAAATTTAAATGATTTACTCAACCTCATATAGACTAACTTTCTGAAATGTCCTTCTAAACAATAAAAGTCAATGGACACAGTTTGGTTACTAATCTTAGTTTTTTACACAGAAAATACCATAGCGGCACATCACAATGCAGTGGATGGTAAATCTTTAGGGAAGTTAGATTATTAGATAATTAGGTTCCTCCAGGTGCCAGAAGGTTAAATCTTCCTAGGCCATGCCTTATTCCTTCATGGGTTTTCTCTGTAGTCTTGCTGGGCCTACAGGGAGCTCCTTTTGAGCCCTTGAATTCCGTAGAGCCCTCTCTTTGAAGATGGCCCTTCTGACCGCGCTTCACCTCCATCAAGAGGGTTGGGAACCTGGGAACTTCAGGCTGGCCGTGCTACGTACGCAAAGTTCCCACTACCCCTTTTAAGGACCAAGTGGTGAGCTTGCAAGTGCTGCCTCAAGACAAGGCAGATCCAGCCTTATCATTGCTGGGACCAGTATGCACCGCACACAGATCTTCAGAAGCTCTGAGAAGCTTTGGCTGTCTCCAAACAGAGGATAGCCTATTGGATTGTGGATGCCATTGCCTTGGCATACCAGGCCCAAGGCGTGCCATGCCCCTTAAAGAGTGCCTACACACTCCACAAGAATTGTTGCATCCTCCTGGCCTCTAGCAAACGGTGCCTCTTTAACAGACATCTGTAGAAGTGCAGGCTGGGTGACACCCAATATCCAATATCAAAACCTGATAATCTCTGGGTTGAGCCAGTTTCATCCCGTGTGTTATTAGGTATGAAAAGGTAAGTTGTGGACAATGGATCAGGTGTTCCACTTGCAGCAGTCGAATTCAGTGGAGGAATCCAACGCCAGGCCTAGTACTCATGATGCATGCCCTTTCATGTCAGGCCGTATACTTGGGCTACGTGCTCCATATGTTGTGTTTTATATGATGTTTTATTAAAGTTCAGGAGGAACACGTTCAAATGATCTATCCAATCATCACGTCATTCCAATCAGCAATCAGCAATCAACATACCCAATCGGCATGAGTGGAGGCCTATATGCATCCCTCCACCACCCGTCTCCTCACACTCACCTGGTTACTTTCCAAACCAGAAATACGGGGGGAATACTCTGGGTTAGGGCCAAAATACCAAGCTCGGAGCCTTCTCAGACAGCACGGCAAATATGCATACTTCTTTATTTGTAACTGAGAACTCGTGAATGGTAAACTCGTGTCTTCCCTTAGGCAGAGCTCCATCTCTGTCACCTGCGTTTGTAGTAGTTCCTCCCTTTTCAGAAAGGACCTACCACAGGGACTGCTAGTGTTCTGTCTCCAATCAATAAATAGAAGAAAGAGCACTTCCCCACAACTAATTCTGGTCTGCACAGCTGTGAGATTTTTATTTGAAAAAAAAGGGGAAAAAAGAGAGAAAATGTAAAAGGACCGCCTGAAGTGACCTATTCCTGTGGTAAGTACTGTCTTCTCTGTCATCGACACCATGTTGAAATGACTGACAGTTACCAGTGTGACCTTGGTTTCCTGATGGAGGGAATGTGACATGGGGTCCCTCCTGGCACAACACTGAAGTGCCTGTTGAAATGCATGCCATCTCCCTTTTATACCTGTATGTCCAGAGGAGTGGTATGCAAAGTCCACTCACCAATTCTCACTGGCCCTTTCTGAACATATCAGAGGAGTTTGGGTCTCCCAAGTGCGACCTTTAATGTCAGTCATCATCACCACACCTCGTTCCCTCCATCAGGGAACAGAGGTTGCAATAGTAACATTTCATGTTCATTTCAATAGAGACATTTCATGAACTCAAAATTAATAATGTTTTTTGCCTATAGTTCCATGTTCACTCAGCTTCCATTTTAAAGTTATATGAGCATTGATATTACACAATAGTGATACAGAACATTCTAAGTAACTTGTGTATCAGTCTATTAAAGGTGCCCTAGAACCAGTTGTAACAAGATATAATATAAGTCTAAGTTGTCACCTGAACGTGTCTGTGAAGTTTCAGCTCCAAATACCCATTTTTTTTATCCATTTTTTAAACTGCCTATTTTGAGCCATAATTATATATGCACCGATTCAGTGCGCGGCCCCTTTAAATCTTGTGCTCCCCCACCCCCGAGCTCTCGACTGCCTTAACCGGCATAAACAAAGTTCACACAGCTAATATAACCCTCAATGGATCTTTACAAAGTGTTCGTCATTCATGCTGCATGCATGCATTGGATCATAGTATAGTATTTATTTGGATGTTTATATTTGATTCTGAATGAGTTTGAGGCTGTGCTGAGTGGCTAAAGCTAACATTACACACTGTTGGAGAGCTTTATAAAGAATGAAGTTGTGTTTATGAATTATACAGTCTGCAAGTGTTTAAAAATGAAAATAGCGACTGCTCTTGTCTCCTTGAATACAGTAAGAAACAATGGTAACTTCAACCACATTTAACAGTACATTAGCAACATGCTAACGAAACATTTAGAAAGACAATTTACAAATATCACTAAAAATATCATGATATCATGGATCATGTCAGTTATTATTGCTCCATCTGTCATTTTTTGCTATTGTCCTTCCTTGCTTACCTAGTCTGATGATTCAGCTGTGCACATCCAGACGTTTTGCCCTTGTGTAATGCCTTGAACATGGGCTGGTATATGCAAATATTGGGGTCATACATATTAATGATCCCGACTGTTGTGTAACAGTCGGTGTTATGTTGAGATTCGCCTGTTCTTCGGAGGTCTTTTAAAAAACATGAGATTTACATAAGAAGGAGGAAACAATGGTGTTTGAGACTCACTGTATGTCATTTTTTAATGCACTGAACTCTTGTTATTCATCTATGCCGAGGTAAATTCAATTTTTAATTCGATGGCACCTTTAAGCAAACTGAAAAATGTATGTAGAATTTTTTCTACTAAAGCAAGTTGTATACCACCAAACTTGAACTCTTGCTATTTAATATTTTAAGTTGCTTAAACTAAATTGTCAAAAATGGACTTTAATACTATAATGTAGAAAAAGTTGATATTACATAGTTCAATCAACCTTTAAAATAGAGTTTGTCTGACAAAATGGAAGTTGGATTTTTCCAGTGTATTGTATTTTTTTTGACAGTGTAGAAAGTCATACTATCCCTTTTATTCTTTTGTTCATGATGTGGGTGTTGCTTGATTAAGTGGCATAAATGTTTTTTTGTTTGTTTGTTTTAATAATTATTTAATTAGAAGAGAGCAACTGAAATTAGAGCAGAGGAAAAAGGAAACAAATGCCTTACATAACACTACCCATCCCCATCCATTGAATGAGGAAGAAACTTCACAGGTAAAATACAGTGCATCAAGCCGCTCCTGAGGTAGGCGTGTTCCTACAGTCTTTCTTGAAGACAGTTCTTTTAACCCTGTTGAGTGGGTTGATGAATGTATTAACTGCAAAGTACTGGAGGAGGTTCAAGCTTTTCAGGATGGGGGACTGCTGCATGTCTGGTGAAGACAGGGAAATGGCCAGGATTAACCATGAAATTGAGAAACAGCTTAAGATGGACAAAAAGGATGCATCCCGACAACTGAAACTTTTGCTTTTAGGTATGTAATTTCTTGGTTTTGTTTGTTTGTTTGTACTTTATGTATGTCGATTTCTTGTTTGTTTGTTTTTTAATGACACCTAAAAATGTGTAATGGTCAATATCAATAATTTGAGTTGTTCAGCATCCTAACTGAATTAACCTAAAACAATCATTTATTGACTTTAAATTATTACACAATTCAATTATCATATGATATGTACTACAACTTTTATACAATATTTTTTCACATTCAGGTGTTTAGATGACATATTTCCTCTGACTGTTAGCAGTTATATGCAAATACATGCAAAACAATGTCAATGGAAAGTCATTCAGTCTCATACAGTATAGCATTATTTTTTCTTAATGAAACTGTAATGCAAGTAAGCATGTCAGGATACTTGCAAAAAGCATGCAAACATAACATTGCGTGAATTCCTAACGCAGGATGTAGAGATAGGATTAGCTCCAGAATGTCCTATATTTGTACTTGCTTCATATATAAGCAGTTTTAAGCAAGCAGTTATTCATGTGATTCAGATTCTTTTATGTTTTCCTTGTGTATTTTATATATATATTTTAGGTTAATTCTGTTTCTGATCAGTTGTGTTGATTCTAGTTTAATATAAACTCAAACAAAAAGTGTTTCCTTGTTTTAATTATGATAGCAATCTGCACCCTTTCAGCAAAACTCCTATTTGTCAGACCTGTTTGACATGTAATAGATCAGTATGCAACCATTCCCGTCCAGCGCTACAATTTTGAAATGATTCATTTGTGTGTGGCATCTTACGTGGTTATACGTTATCAAACTCAACAGATTGACTTTGGTTGTCTGTACTATTTAGTAGTAGTAAAATGTGCTTTAGATGGCCTCAAACAGACACAAAAATAAAACAATCATCAGTGATCAACCGCAATACTCAAAAAAATCACCCAAATCTATTGCAAGTCTTCTACATGATTTAAGTTAATGTACTGTAGTCTATAGACTATTATATTGAACAATAGTGTATCTAAATATAGCTGTTTAACTATAGTTTCATATTAATACAAATCATATACAAATCATTCACAACTTATTGGCAGACCAGCTTGCTTGTTCTGTTCATGTTTTGTTTTGTATAAGAAAGCAGTGTGAACTGGTCATATTGTCTGCTTTTGGTAGACTGTATGGCGCAGTAAGTTGAGAATAAGTAGGGTTTATTCTCAACTTACTGCACCATCAGGTTCCACAAGAACAGAAATATTATTTCTACATGAATTATATATGACAAAAGACTACCACCACCACCAACAACAAAAACCTGATCAGAGTAAAGTGATCAGTTTTTATGAAGTCAATTCCAGAAATGAGATAAAAAGGGTAAAAGGGTGCAGCAATACTGCAGTAGTCCACTAGAGGTCTTTGAAGCTTTGCCGTAACACTCACCCGAAAAATAAACCTAACCCTGATCTCTTTCATAATTTACTCACAATATTGTTTGCAACACCTACAGTATGTTCCCTCATGGAACATACATAGAGTCACTTAGTCCAAACTATTCTACCAGATAAAGCTTCAAAATATGAAGGTTTAAGTGACAGGATGACATAGCTTTCACTGTAAAGCCAATGGTACAGCTTTAAAGACCTTTTCATATAAAGGAAACTTTTCATATAGCTAGACAGTAACCATCGAATTCATCGTGTCTCACAGCTAAAACTTTCCATGTTCCTCCACAGGTACAGGGGAGAGTGGGAAGAGCACTTTCATCAAGCAGATGAGAATTATACATGGCAGGGGCTACACAGAGGAAGACAGGAGGGCCTATGCCAAGCTGGTGTACCAGAATATCTTTGTTTCTATTCAGAACTTGCTTCAAGCCATGGAGAACCTGAAAATCCATTTTGCTGATGGCAAAAACACAGTATGCACCAGGAATTCTGAGACAAAACATATGTTTTATTAGACATATTTATACACAATATCTTAGCTAACTAGCTACTCTGTTTTGTAGACATATGCTGCAATGCTTAACAAAGTGACCCCTGAAACAGTACTAACACTGGAGGCTGAATATGCTGAAGCCATCAAGAGTGTGTGGAAAGACCAAGGCCTGCAGAAATGCTTTGAACGCAGGAGAGAGTTTCAGTTGTCAGACTCTACCAAATAGTAAGTGCAGTGAATATTTCATTTCTGACACTAACAAAAAGCATCATTGTATTATATATCATTATTTTAGATGGTAATTGTAACGAGGTTAGTAGATATGGGAAGAAGGAGGCGGGAACCGGCGAACATTGAACGTAACTTTTAATGTAAAATAAACAAAGAACAAAACGAAAGTAATGCCGGCAGACCCTCGCGGACGTCTGCCGGCCACACAAACATAACAAAACATAAAATAAAGTCCAGGCCTGGTCCTCTCTCGTCTTTCATTGTAGTCGCTCCTCGTTTTATGCCTCCGGAGCTCCTCCGTGAGAGACTCGAGGCCGGCACGCCTCGCAGGTGACGCTCATTATCACTCGCGTCACCGGCCTCGCGCCGTTCCCTCACGGCTCTCGCCCGCCCTGCTCGTCACAGTAATGCACCATGGTAATGCATTTATTTATTTATTTATTTTTTGGACATGTACAATACATGTACAACCACATTTTTTGACATTTTCCATAATATTCTTTGGAATACCATGTTAATACCATGGTTTATGAATATGATACATTGAGCTGCCTTGATGAAGATTGAGCTGCTTTATAGCTGAATTGAACTTGCTTCACAATGAATGAACTTTACACAGTTATTAAACTGAACTGAGCCACATTATTACCTTGCTACAGCTGCTTTACAGCAGAATTTGAATCTGTCACTTATTTGACAATGTTGGCATCATAATTCTGTTATTTTCCTGTTAATTATTGTAAAGCTGCTTTAAAGTAATTTCTATTGTATAAAGCCCTATTAAAATAAAGGTGATTTGACTTGGTAGTATCAAAAACATGGTATTTACCACCTGATACTATCACTGTAGTGCTTTTTTTGTATTACAATTTAGAAGAAAATTGCTCTTTGCTATTTTTAATACATGTTTAGTTTACAGACTGTAGCCTACAGCATGACATTACAAATGCCAAGGTCATGGGGTTTATTCTCAGGGAATTCATGAACTGATAAAATGTATGCCTTGAGTGCAACAGAAGAGAAGTTTTTAGTACACAATCAAACATTCGTACTACAGATCTGTGAATACAGTGGCATGAAAAAGTATGTGAACCCCTTGCAGAATCTGTGAAAATGAGAATTATTTTAATAAAATAAGAGGGATAATAAAAAATGCATGCTATTTTTTGTTTAGTACTGTCCTGAGTAAGATATTTTACATAAAAGATGTTTGCATTTAGTTCACAAGACCAAACAATATTTCACATTTATTAAAATAACCCCATTCATAAGTATGTGAACCATTGATTCTCAATACTGTGGTTACCTGATGATCCACGACTGTTTTTATGTTTTGTGATGGTTGTTCATGAGTCTCTTGTTTGTTCTGAGCAGTTAAACTGAGCTCTGTTCTTCAGAAAATTCCTCCAGGTCCTGCAGATTCATCAGTTTTCAAGCACTTTTGCATATTTGAACCCTTTCCAGCAGTGGCTGTATGATTTTGAGATTCATCTTTTCACACTGAGGACAATTGAGGGACTCAAACTCAACTATTAAAAAAGGTTCAAACATTCACTGATGCTCCAGAAGGAAACACAATGCATTAAGTGAAAACTTTTGAATTCAAATATCAAGGTAAATTGTACTTAATTTTTCTGCCGGGAAACATGCAAGTATCTTCTGTTGGTTCCAAAGGGCAGTATTAAATGAAAAACAATGATATTTAAACAAAATAAGAAAAATTGTGACATCTTCATCCTGTTCAAAAGTTTTCACCCCCCGACTCTTAATGCATTGTGTTTCCTTCTGGAGCATCAGTGAATGTTTGAACCTTTTTTAATAGTTGTGTTTGAGTCCCTCAGTTGTCCTCGGTATGAAAACACAGATCTCAAAATCCTACAGTCACTGTTGGAAAGGGTTCAAATATGCAAAAATGCTTGAAAACTGATAAATCTGCAGGAGCTGGAGGAATTTTCTGAAGAACAGAGCTCAGTTTAACTGCTCAGGACAAACAAGAGACTCATGAACAACCATCACAAAACATAAAAACTGTCGTAGATCATCAGGTAGCCACACACAGTATTGAGAATCAATGGTTCACATACTTATGAATGGGGTTATTTTAATAAATTCAGCTATTGTTTTGTCTTGTGAACTAAATGCAAACATCTTTTATGTAAAATATCTTACTCAGGACAGTACTCAACAAAAAATAACATGCATTTTTATTATCCCTCTCATTTAATTAAAATAATTCTGCAGGGGTTCACATACTTTTTCATGCCACTGTAGATAAACAAAATGATTATGGCATATGCTTGATAATTTAAGAACAAAATGTTTGTATCGCTTTATTAATTCTGTGTTTGGTGAGTTTGGTGCTCATAGGGTTCTGGACAAATAATTTTTCATGTTTTTTCAAAGTCTGTTTTGTTTCTGTTTACTAGTTACCTTGATGACATTGACAGAATATCTGCAGCCTTTTACTTGCCGAATCTGCAGGATATTCTACGAGTCCGAGTTCCAACCACAGGCATCATTGAATACGTCTTTGACCTTCAGACTGTCATTTTCAGGTGACTCTTAATTAAATGGTTGTGTGAAGATAGATAAATGACTGTAGCCCACTTTGTAAATTAAAAATCCCTGCTGTTGCTGCAGAATGGTTGACGTCGGAGGCCAAAAGTCAGAAAGACGGAAGTGGATCCATTGTTTTGAAAATGTCACTTCCATCATCTACCTGGTGGCTCTGAGCGAGTACGATCAGGTCTTATATGAGTGTGCGAAAGAGGTTAGCTCACTTCCTTGCATGTGTCTGAGACTGTGATTCATGTAATTCATGGTACGGATAAACTTTGGATTCATGGTTGTTCATTTTGTCGATATGATGTTATACCTCCACAGAACCGCATGGAGGAGAGTAAAGCACTTTTTAAGACAATCATCTCTTACCCCTGGTTCCAGGATTCATCTATCATCCTCTTCCTCAATAAGACAGATATCCTGAAGGAGAAGATCTCAAAATCAGACCTTGTAAAGTATTTTCCACAATATACAGGTTAGACTGCCAACAACATGGCTTAAAATACTATTCTTACAAGATTTTTTGTTTTGTTTTCTAGTTAAAAAAAAATATATATATATATATTATATATATATATATATATATATAAACTTTACACAACGTGAGAAGCATCACTGCATAAGACTTGTTTTCATAGAATTTGTCTTTCCAAACCTGCAGATTTTTCACTTGTTTTAGGTATAAACATGTTAAAAAAGTTTTTTTCAAAATATTAAAAGTTAAAATGTGTCTTTTAAAGATTACGCAAAATTCTATTTCATATTGTTTTTGTGTCCACAGAGTGCTATGATCAAAATTAACGCTAGAGATTTCTTTGTTAGCCACCATTTCAGTCCCGCGTGTAATGCAGCTCACAGTCACTGAATGTGTATGGGTTGATGATGTGAAACTCTGGACAACTTTTCATGCACGTGTCCATTTTTAAAGTGTCTTGACTGTCATACAGTCTGACATACAAGTAAGTGACAGCTGAGATCCCACAGTGTGACATGAGGATCATGTTCGTGCAGTCTGACAAACAACAATCGTAAAGGACTATATCATAGTGTGCACCCAGCATGGGTGCAATGTCACGTGAGCGTGACCACGAAAGAGATGATAATCAAAATCAAATGGATATTTTTGTTTGTTGTTTTTGGCAGAGTATCCAAGGCACGAGCAGTAAAAGCACAGCTTCTTGGTAGGGAATACATGCACAAAAACAGCATGTTTTTGCTTCCACTCAAAAATGGGTATTTAAAACATGGTATAATAAATTATCTGTGGGGTATTTTGAGCTGAAACTTCACAAACACATTCTGGGGACACTTGAGACTTATATTACTTCTTGTAAAAAGGGGCATAATTGTCCCCTATAATTTATGTGCCCTTGTAATTTTTAATAAAAATAACTTCCCCTGCCCCTTACCATGTCATCTCATCTCTTCTCTGATTAAGGTTTCACTGGTGTGAAACCACTCCCGTTCAGCCACCTGTCACTAATATGAGATAGAAGCAATTAGCAAACAACAACAATCCAATCAATTCCTGAGTCCCATCCTACATTCTTTATAATCCGAGAAGCCGTTTCACTTGGATATAAATCACAAAAATATATTAAAGGTGCCCAATAATGCTTTTTCACAAGATGTAATATAAGTCTAAGGTGTCTCCTGAATGTGTCTGTGAAGTTTCAGCTCAAAATACCCCATAGATTTTTTTTTTTATTAATTTTTTTAACTGCCTATTTTGGGGCATCATTAACTATACACTGATTTTGGCAGCGCCGCCCCTTTAAATGGCATGCCCCCTGCCACACGAGCTCTCGACTATATTACAGTGAATTTACAAAGTTCACACAGCTAATATAACCCTCAAATGGATCTTTACAAGATGTTGGTCATGCATGCTGTATGCATGCTTCGAATTATCTGAGTAAAGTATTTATTTTGATGTTTACGTTTGATTCTGTATGAGTTTGAGGCTATGCTCTGTGGCTAACAGCTAATTCTACACTGTTGGAGAGATTTATAAAGAATGAAGTTGTGTTTATGCATTATACAGACTGCACGTGTTTAAAAATGAAAATAGCGATGGCTCTCTTGTCTCTGTGAATACAGTAAGAAACGATGGTAACTTTAACCACATTTAACAGTACATTAGCAACATGCTAATGAAACATTTAGAAAGACAATTTACAAATATCACTAAAAATATCATGCTATCATGGATCATGTCAGTTATTATTGCTCCATCTGCCATTTTTCGCTGTTGTTCTTGCTGGTTTACCTTGTCTGTGCACAGATCCAGACATGAATACTGCCTTTCCTTGTCTAATGCCTTGAACACGGGCTGGCATATATGAAAATATTGGGGTCATACATATTAATGATCCCGACTTACGTAACAGTCGGTGTTATGTTGAGATTACAGTCTATGGTTGAGATTCGCGTGTTTTCCGGAAGTCTTTTAAACAAATGAGATTTATATAAGAAGGAGGAAGCAATGGGGTTTGAAACTCAATGTTTGTCTTTTCCATGTACTGAACTCTTGTTATTTAACTATGCCAATATAAATTCAATTTTTGATTCTAGGGCACCTTTAAGATGTAATTTATTGTGGTAAATATTCTAGAGTGCAGTGTGGGGGAAGCTACTTTGAAAGAAATTAAATTATGATTATGACTATATTTTATGAAATAGTTAATTTCTAGCCAGCTTTCCAATGCTTATAAGGACAGTTTAATTGGTTTACCAGTTTTCTTCGCATTATAACGAAACAAAAGATTACACCTCTCTGTAAAACAAAAAAGTTTCATTTTTGTTATACAAATGTTCATGTTGTTCTGAACAGAGACTGCACCAAATATGTCTTGGTGTGAAAAGGTCTTAAGGTTCATTTCACCCCAAAATAAAAATTTTGTCACAATCATTTACTCACCCTCATGTTGTTCCAAATCCATAAGACTTCTGTTCATCTTTGGAACACAAATAAAGATATTTTTATATTCTCTCTTAATTTTTGTCCATCCGTTTAAAGTCCACACAACCAAAAGTTTCATGCATCAAAAAATACATACAAAAACAGACATAAGACATGTGTCAAGCAAATACGATTGAGTTTCCATGTTTACCATGTTTGATGTGCTTTATGTTTGTCTGTTTATCAATGTTTATACAGTGGATACAGAAAGTATTCAGACCCCCTTAAATTTTTCACTCTTTGTTATATTGGAGCCATTTGCTAAAATCATTTAAGTTCTTTTTTTTTCCTCATTAATGTACACACAGCACTCCATATTGACAAAAAAAAAAAAACAGAATTGTTGACATTTTTGCAGATTTATTAAAAAAGAAAAACTGAAATATCACATAGTCTTAAGTATTCAGACCCTTTGCTGTGACACTCATATATTTAACTCAGGTGCTGTCCATTTCTTCTGATCATCCTTGAGATGGTTCTACACCTTCATTTGAGTCCAGCTGTGTTTGATTATACTGATTGGACTTGATTAGGAAAGCCACACACCTGTCTATATAAGACCTTACAGCTCACAGTGCATGTCAGAGCAAATGAGAATAATGAGGTCAAAGGAACTGCCTGAAGAGCTCGAGACAGAATTGTGGCAAGGCTCAGATCTGGCCAAGGTTACAAAAAAATGTCTGCTGCACTTAAGGTTTCTAAGAGCACAGTGGCCTCCATAATCCTTAAATGGAACACATTTGGGACAACCAGAACCCTTCCTAGAGCTGGCCGTCCGGCCAAACTGAGCTATCGGGTGAGAAGAGCCTTGGTGAGAGAGGTAAAGAAGAACCCAAAGATCACTGTGGCTGAGCTCCAGAGATGTAGTCAAGAGATGGGAGAAAGTTGTAGAAAGTCAACCATCACTGCAACCCTCCACCAGTCTGGGCTTTATGGCAGAGTGGCCCGACGGAAGCCTCTCCTCAGTGCAAGACACAAGAAAGCCTGCATGGAATTTGCCAAGATGGTGAGAAATAAGATTCTCTGGTCTGATGAGACAAAGATAGAACTTTCTGGCGTTAATTCTAAGCGGTATGTGTGGAGAAAACCAGGCACTGTTCATCACCTGTCCAATACAGTCCCAGAAGTGAAGCATGGTGGTGGCAGCATCATGCTGTGGGGATGTTTTTCAGCTGCAGGGACAGGGTGACTGGTTCCAATCGAGGAAAAGATGAATGCAGCCAAGTACAGGGATATCCTGGACGAAAACCTTCTCCAGAGTGCTCAGGACCTCAGACTGGGCCGAAGGTTTACCTTCCAACAAGACAATGACCCTAAGCACACAGCTAAAATAATGAAGGAGTGGCTTCACAACAACTCTGTGACTGTTCTTGAATGGCCCAGCCAGAGCCCTGACTTAAACCCAATTGAGCATCTCTGGAGAGACCTAAAAATGGCTGTCCATCAACGTTTACCATCCAACCTGACAGAAATGGAGAGGATCTGCAAGGAGGAATGGCAGAGGATCCCCAAATCCAGGTGTGAAAAACTTGTTGCATCTTTCTCAAAAAGACGCATGGCTGTATTAGATCAAAAGAGTGCTTCTACCAAATACTGAGCAAAGGGTCTGAATACTTAGGACCATGCAATATTTCAGTTTTTCTTTTTTTAAAAATCTGCAAAAATGTCAACAATTCTGTGTTTTTCTGTCAATATGGGGTGCTGTGTGTACATTCATGAGGAAAAAAATGAAATTAAATTATTTTAGCAAATGGCTGCAATATAACAAAGAGTGAAAAATATAAAGGGGTCTGAATACTTTCTGTACCCACTGTATACGAATAATCTGTTTGTAATATAAATTGATTGTGTTTGTTAAGAAGACTTGAATTAACAATCAGTTCAAATGGATTATTTTTGCAATGTCTTTTTGTACTTTTTGATGTGTGAAAATTTTGGTTGCGTGGACTTTCAGGGGATGCACAAAAAAGGTTGAGGGAATATTAAAAATATTAATTTGTCTTCCGAAGATAAAAAAAAAAAGTATTATTGGTTTGGAACCACACAAGGGTGAGTAACTGATGACAGAATTTTTTTTGGGGGGGTGAACTATTCCTTTTATGAAAGTGTTTTTAATCATTGTTTCAGTTTGCATGACGATAAAGCTGTATAAGCAATAACATGTTACAAAAACCAGCAATGTAGCATTTTGTCACATTTTTTGGTAAAAGCAGCTTTACTGGAATACGTCTTAGTTACTAATGTAACCTTCATTCCCTGATGGAGGGAATGAGATGTTGTGTCGAATGAAAGACACTAAGGGTCGCACTTGAGAGCCCCAAACACCTGGCCACGCCCCCAGACATATGGATATATAAGGCGGCCAATGTGCACACACGTGAACAATGTGCTGTCATGGCGATCGAGTCCAACTCCACACCTAAAAAGAGATGCTCTGCACTTGGGAGAGCTTGCTCTTTTCCCAGTTGACCCGAAGTCCCAATCTGGCTCGATGCTTGAGGACCAGAACTATGTGTGCGCACAACAGAAAGACAGCGGCATTCTCACCTTGAACTGAAGTAAGAAGCATGCGGCTGTACCTAATCAGGGAACCGGCTTTACTGACGAAATGCGCGTGACAATCGCATGCGTTATGTCGGTCAGCCCTACTATCCACACATCCAGACTGTCCTAGCGGCACTAACGGAACAATGCCCAGTGTACCTGAGGTTGCAGGGAAAGCTACGTCGGAAGGCATTGTGTCCCTTGTTACTCATGGTGAACAATGTGTCGCTGAATGCTGTGGAGGTGGTTGGTGACAGTCGAGGTGGCTGGGCCTCGTTGATACTCATCACACTTACCTGCTCTGTGCAGACCTGTTGCAACAGAATGCAGGAAGGCGAAATGTTTGCATCCACTAAGGTTCTGGTGCAAGTACTCAATGCCTGGCCATTGTTAAAACGAGGGCCAGGAGTGTGTGTGTGACCCAAGGAAAGAATAAATTTCTCTTTTATTAACCATGTAAAATTCACTCCCCCCTCCGATGAGAGTAAGGCTGGCCCCAGCTGGGGTGAACAGGTCAGCAGTCTCTCCTTCCCTGGGTCACCTGTCTCAGGGCTGCTTTGAAGTCTTGTGAGGCCTCTCAGTGGCCTGTTGACGGGTGGGCTGTGCCACCTTCCTTCGACTGGACCCCTGAGGCCTGGCTGCCAGTCCAGGCTCCACCCTCAGCGATGAGCAGGCAGAGATTGGGCTCTTAGGGGTCTAGAAGAAGACTGGCACCGTGACAAGATGTGCTTTATAGCCACCGTCTGCTTCTTTGCTGCTGAGAACTGCTGTGCAAAGTCCTTGACAGTGTTGCCAAAAAGTACACCTTGGCCGATGGGGACATCGAGAAAGCTGTATGTTTCTCTGCATCCTGCATCTAGGCAAGATTAAGCCACAGTTGGCGCTCCTGGACCACAACTGTGGACATCTCCTGACCCAGAGCCTGCTTGGTAACTTTACTTTGGCCTGATATACTTTCAGGATGGCCATTGCATGCAGGGAGGAGATGGCCTGGCCAGTAGCATTGTAAGCCTTCACCGTCAGAGCCGAGGTATACTTACAAGCTCTGGACACAAGCCTCGGATGATTCCTCCAAGTGGCGACATTTTGTGGGCATTAATGCACCATAATCGCATGCTCCACATGAAAGTCCGAGTACTCCCACAGTGGAGGAGTCCATGCAAGCCCAATGCTCACTAGCATGGTTGCCAACTCTGCATCAGCCTCAGACTGTTCTGTCACACCTGAAGGTGGAAATCATTCACATCAGAAGATAAGCCTTCCCTCCGATGTTGTGATTGACAGCTCATCATCCCTACAAGCCTCGAATGAGAAATTGAGCTTGTCAATTTCTCATCCAGAGGAACTGAGCATGTTGGGGAATGAGAGGCTTGTGGGGATTTACCCAGCAAAAGCTCTGTCATTATAACCCCCTGATCGCCCTTAGTGCTCGCCACCAAGGCATCGTACCTAGAGGTAGAAGGACTAGGATGGGAAGCGGCTGAGGAGACTTGCGGCTTCTTGAAGAAGAACTGTAACATTCTGATGGGCATGTTCTTGCAGTAAGAGCATGAACCATCCACAAATGCTGTTTCATTTGAGCACTGCCCAAACTCTGAAGACAGCGATCATACCCATCTGAGGGAGATAGATATTGCCCGCATCCATTGGGACATGGATGGAACACACAATCCCCCATGCAGCTCTTTTAAAGGAATTTGCTCTTTTACGCCGGCCGCCTTATATACCCATATGTCCAGGGGCATTCAGTTTCCACATGCCATCATTGACCATTGAACTTTTCTGTAAAACACCAGAGGTGTTTAGGGCTCCCAAGTGTGACCCTTAGTGTCTCTCATTTAACAAAACTTTGTGAGAGACAGAAAGGGAAGCTACATTATACTGGTTTGAAAACAACTGAACAACTGTCATACTACTGAAAATGCAGTAAGGTTATTAGCTTTGCTTCTTTTTGTTAGTTACTCCTCAACACTGCTGCAGTGTCACTGAACTGAACTCCACTGAATTTATGAAATCTGTGTTATCTGCTTACTTCACAGGCCCTGCAAATGATGCAGAAGCCGCAATGAAGTTCATCTTGAGTATGTATGAAGAACAGAACAAGGACACACATAAACGCATCTATGCACATTTCACATGTGCAACCGACACTGAAAATATCCGCTTTGTTTTTAGTGCTGTGAAGGACACCATTCTGCGGAGTGTCCTGTCAACATTTAACTTGGGTTAAGTGATAAAAGTGCTTTTATATATGACTAGATTGAATGTTTTTGTTTTGTTTTTGTTTTTTACCTCTGAGTCAATGAAAATGTGAACGTGATCTGTGTATGAGCCCTGGAATTATGTCAAAGTGCATTCTGTGAATTCTTGCATTAGCAGAAAGTGTTTTAATTTTGTGTTTTGCTGAATAAAGAAAGTCTTACAGGTTTGGAAAAAAAATGAGGTTAAGTAAATGTTAATAGATTTTTTTTTTATTGTCCCTGCTTTGTTCTTAGGGACAAATATTTACACTCTGGATTTCCAGGGACATTTTTTCTTTCCTTCATGACAGCGCTTTTCTAATATTAAACATTTTGCTTGATAGGCTCAGAATAAAATAGAATAAAATGTATCAAATTTTATAACAACACAAAAAAGCAGTTCAATAATTATTTTTCATTCAGTGATTTCTGACCCTGCAAACTTCCCATTAACCAATCCAAAAACTTCCCAAATAGGCCTACTTCAAAGACAAACCCTAAATGTGTGGTATCAGGTAAATGATAGCTTTTCATTATTTTTATTAACATTTCATGTGGCTGTCTCAGTGAGTATCCGCTTTATTTTATATACCACACAAAATTTGAATGAAATATGAATTAAGACAGACTTTGAATCCATGCAAATCATGTGTAGCCAATGTCTTTGCTATTCAAATAGTCTCTGCAACACTGACATGGATACTAGAATATCATTTATACTGATTCCTGTTCTTTCTAGAGGAAGTTGAAGAAATAGCTCCCCAAATATTTGTAAATATTTACTGTATTTGTAAATATGTACTTATGATTATGTCATGATTTCTAATGTGATAATTTGAATATATTTATGATATATGTGATATATTTTTTACAACAGATGCAATACAGATGTATTTTAGTGCGCCAAAATAAAATTGATTGCATAGCAAAAGCATTTTAACATTTAATTCCATCAAGCACTAACTATTTTGCATATCCACCTAATTCCTGACCAGTCTACTGCGTTTTGAATTATGGGTTGCGCTTCGGTTTGTGGAACTTCCATTTAAAAAGACTGAAACAAATCATTTCAAATCATAGTTGCCCTACAAATGAAGCTTATCCGTCAGTTTGACTGAATGCGCTGTCAATTTTTCTTTCATGTTTTATTTTCAGACAGCATGAGAACGTAACACCTGGTGTTTTAACGTAACATGTTATAACAAGAATATCTATAGCAGCTCTTTTCAGTCGCTGCATTCTTTTCCTCATGATTATTTTAGTGCCTTGTTGAAGCTTTTACACTTTTAAATGTCCTTTTAATTTTCGTTGGTTGAAGAGTGAGTAGAATATGTCATCTCATTGTACCCAGTTTAAAAAAACAAAACAAAAAAAAAGTATTATTGCGTTCATAGAGCGAGCCTTTCACTGACTGTTTACAGCTTAATGGGAGTTACACCATAGACTGTAAAAAAATATGGACGTAGTGTCCGTGACGTCACCCATAGAGTTCTGAACAGCAGTTTTGACCGTGACCACACGTCACTCGCGGATAACTGAAAATGGGCAAAGAGGCGGGACGAAGTTGGAGCCCATGTGACTTGATGCTGAAACCACGCCCGCCCTAGCTATCTATCTTAGATACTATCTAAAATATTAATAAAGATAGCAATATCATTAGAAAAGTACTAAAGGATTACTGTCAATATGTGATTTATTTTTACGATAACGTTATAGATGCTCCAACACCAATAGGCTAATTAATTTGTGTGGGGTGTGCAAATAACACAAATCAAATGGGATTTCATACCTTTGTAATGAAATAGAGATCGCGAGATGAATCCAATCCGTGGCACTTGGGTAAAATATATATGTACCAGATGTATATCTCTCAAATGTTCTCTCAAACTAATGAGCACGTGTCCAAAGTATAATTTTTCAAAATAGTGCAGCAGTTTTAGTTATATCTAAGCAGTGCTGTCGGAGTTGTATATCCTCCTGGTATTGTCATTGTAGTAAATCTCAGGAACAAAACTTTTAGCCAATGCCACGACGATCCAACAACGTGTGTTCCGCATGCGAGCACATGTACACAGACTGACATCTGTCTCGAGTATGCAGCAAGCAATATATTGTATAAAATAATCCAGAAAAAAAGGCACAAATACGGCTGAGATGCCAAATTCAGCGGCTGAAATTAACTGCTGAGGTAACATGACAGCTCACAGACAGCAGCGGCATACCTGTCACTCAAGTGACCACGCCCTTAATTATGCAGAACTTTAAGGCTTAATATAATTTAAACAGTTGAGCTATAAAAAAATTCACCCCCCTCAGAGTTGTCATGAAGGGCAAAATTCGCAGTATAGACCAAAACCACAATATGATCCATACTGTTTACATGTTTTTTTCTGCTGTAAACTTGGCTAATTTAACATGATGGTCAATGAGATTCTGTTCACTTCTGCAGCCTGTCCCTAGCGGCCAGTCGATGAATTGCAGTTTAATTCACTTCCGTATTGGCTTCACGAGAAACAGGGGGAGGTTGCCGCTTGAGTTACACCCATAATTCGCGCAAAGGGTCATGGGGCATAGGAAAGGTGGATAGTAACCAGTGCCCAAGGACATCGTCCGGAAGTTGAAGTCGGCCGCGTGCCGCCATCTTGTAGCAGAACTTCACTTGCGTTAGCATCCCATTGACTCCCATTCATTTTGGCGTCACTTTGACAGCAAATAACTTTACATCTGAGGCGTTTAAAGACTCCATTTGTCCATAATTTATTTTTAAACATACACGACAATGTATAAAGGGCTCCATTACCTTCTATGTTACATTATGGCCCCGTAGAAACATTTTTTTGTAAAAATAGGCTAACGATTGTGTCATAACCCCTCGACTCTCTGTCGCACAGTAGAGAAATTACCGTACAGACAGGAGGAGAAGCTCGCAGGCAATAGTATGCATTAACTTAATATGGTGTACTGGCGTTACATTTTAAAATACTATACAAACTAATTAATCAGAATACTTACTCCTGCTCACTCACGCCAAAGAACTCCCCGCTCAAGCTCGCCGTCTCTGCAAGATTAACGATGGCAGTTTGCATGCACAGCTACTAGAAGATTTACATCTGTCAGACAGGTTGCTGACGTCATCAAGCTTAGTGTGAGTCTGCGCGTCAGAAACGGAAGTGCTAAAAATCGCTAAAAATGGGCTTCACTTGTCTCAATTGAGTTCCAATGGGGTCGCTGTGTCCATTTCTTTTACTGTCTATGATAGTAACAAAACATGCTATCCCACCTTTTTTTTTTTTTTTTTTTTTTCATAAAAAAGGTACGGATATCAATGGTTTATGAATTAAAGTAGGGCCTGTTTTTTAAAGATATTTTAAAATGTTTGCTGCATGGTTAAAATAAGCTATTGTTGAGAGGAAAAAATGTTGCGTATACATTGCATTTTGTATTACATTCAGAAATAATGTAAATTACCGGTAAATAAAGTAAAATTTTTACAAATAGCCTAGCCTATAGCTTTGTTTATAATGTTTGTAAACTTTTTTAATTATGAACAAAACTGCCCTATTCTACTACCCCTTACTCAACAACAAAACATCTAAAGTTAACAGTTGGCTTATGCAGGCAATATACGTCAAGCTTAAAATGTATAAAAATATTCTATAAAACTCCATTCCAGCTTCTATTGCTATATTCAAGATGAGAAACGGGTTTATTTATTAGAAATTAAAATTAAATAAGATGCAAAAAGTATTAATTTAAAGTGAATCTGAAGCCTGCCTTTCTCATTCGGCATGAATCCAACTGTTTCCATTTTTCGCTGGTTTCAAAACACACAACAAACTGCATATTACTTGACATTCATTTTCACTTAAACGTAAGCATAATGCTTGACAGTTGGTGACATAATATCATCGGAAAAACTAATGCCAGGGCATTGCCATTGTGACCTAACCTATGATGACTTGACAGCTGAGCATCGAACGCGTCAGCGTCACATTTGCATAAGCTGTACTATTTGAATTTGTGATTGGATGACTGCCAAATCAAATTATTAAATGGAATGATAAAATATCATTATTAACCAGTTAATGGCCATTTCAAATTAGCGTTTCTGTTCAGAACAATTCAATTTGATTTCATTTCCGTTTCTGGTTGTTCCGGTCAAAATTTCATTTGTTTCTGGTTTTCGTCGTTTTCATTCCTTCAACCGGTTCAGAGCCCTGGTTTTGACTAGAGCAGTGGCCAAACTAAACATCGAATGGCCATTAGAAAAGCATAAGAATAGCAAACTTGATGAGCACCACTCATCAATGCCCATCGGCCACTCCATTTCAGCATTAGTGGCTATGGAGAGGCATTAGTTGCTGAACTTGTTGGGTATAAGTGAGAAGAACAGGGCCTTCCTTATCGATGCCCAGCTGTCACCTTCTGGCCTTCTGGCGATGCAGTAAATACTGTCGTTGAGAGGGGGTTCAGGAGGTGAAGTGACAGTTAGACCCATTTAAAGACCCATTTAAACACTGCAACGTAACTCCAACGTAATAGCTTTTGGCCTGC
Source organism: Chanodichthys erythropterus (assembly GCF_024489055.1). Classification (NCBI taxonomy): domain Eukaryota; kingdom Metazoa; phylum Chordata; class Actinopteri; order Cypriniformes; family Xenocyprididae; genus Chanodichthys; species Chanodichthys erythropterus. The sequence continues at coordinate 4,622,222 of NC_090233.1, read as the reverse complement.
TGTACATGAGACCCCTGCAGTAGTGGCTCAGGACCAGGGGGTTTTCCCTGAGAGAAAACCCATTTCACATGATCAGAGTAATGCACAGATGCCTTCGTTCTTTGGCTATTTGGAAAAAGAAACCATGGTTCCTGGCCCAGGGTCCTGTGTTGTGAGTATCCCGTCAGCAGAAAATCGTGACTACGAATGCCTCTCTCACAGGCTGGGGAGTGGTCATGGAAGGGCGCTTTACGAGAGTTCTGTGAAGAGGGCATCATCTTTCGTGGCACATTAATTGCCTGGAGATGATGGCTGTGCTTCTAGCCCTGAGCCACTTCCTCCCGGCCCTCAGGGGCCATCATGTTCTGGTACAAACAGACAATGCGTTGGCAGTCTCCTATATAAATTGGCAGGGGGGCTGAGATCGCGTCCTGTGTGCAGACTAGCAGACACATCTCAGGGCAAGTTGGTCTCGCTCAGAGTGATGTATATTCCCAGAGACCAAATTTGAGGGCAGACAGTCTGTTGAGGCAGGGGCTGAGGCCCTGGGAATGGCAATTCCACCCCGAGATGGTGGAGTTGATTTGGAGGAAGTTTAGCCAAGCGGAGGTGGATATATCACCTCTCACGAGAACACTCACTGTCTGCTTTGGCTTTCCCTCACACATCCAGCTCCTCTGCACCATGGCGCAGGCGTGGTCGAGGTTGCACCTGTATGCATTGCTCCCTCTTGCCTCAAGTTCGATCCTGGGAGGGTAAAGGCCATTCTCCTCCCTAGGCCAGGCTACGTGCCCATGGTGCCATTGAATGTGGCATGGTCTGTCTTCCTGCAGGCTTTTCATTCTCCACAACATGTGTCAGCTAATCATGAGAGGCTACACCTATTATGCCCTGTCCGGGCCCTAGAGGCCAATGTACGGAGGTCTTCAGGTTGGAGAAATTCGGGCCAGCTATTTGTGTGTTTTGGGTCACTTAAGAAGGGCTCCCCTACCTCTAAACAGACAGTTAACAGGTGGACTGTGGAAGCTATTTCTTCAGCTTATGAGGCGCAGAGCCCTCGCCACTCCAGATAACAGCCCACTCGACTTGAGGAGTGGCAGCCTCTAAAGCCCTGTTATCAGGGGTCTCCCTTCAAGAAGTCTGTGATGCCGCTGCCTGGGCCTGACAAGCTTCACACCAGGACAGACACTATTCAGTGTGGCACAGTGGGTATTTCATTCCCAAAAAGTGTCATCTTCAATGCAGTTACCTCGACTGTAACCCTAGTTCCCTGAGAAGGGAACAAGACACTTCATCCCTTTGCCATGTCACACCTCCTGAATGATTTTCTCTGACCTATCAAAAGCTAACACTGTTCTTTGCCAGTTCCCCTTTGTAGCTTCTGTGTGTTGTTGGTGTTGCATCATGTGATGTCATGATGCAACACCAATTGAGACTGGACTAGTTCCACATGTGCTTCAGATGCTATCACACTGGAGGCATTCCCCAAAGTGTCGTCTTCCCAGCGACTCATCAAATTCACAGGGAACAAGGGTTACAGTTGTAACCAGAGATGTTTTACTATTTCAATCTAAATTTTATTTCAAGAATACATCACAAACATCAAGATAAATGTTCAAACCATTGTTTTCTTCATGATACATGTATGTCCTTAACACTCTGAGGTCTGAAAACGCGCCGGCGCATTTTGCAGGTTTTTTTTCACATTGCAGCAAAACAGACTTAAAATACTCCGTCATTTTTTGTCATAGAGACATAAGTAATATATCAATTGAAACTATAGAATATCTTCTTTTATTTGTATACACTCAGAGTAAAAACAAAATGTTGTGCTTTTTGTAAAATAAAGAAAACTAACATGATGCGTGATTTCTCTGAACAAAGTCCAATCTGATAGTTCTCAGAAAATTAACTGTAACTTAGTGAATACTAATCACAGAAAAATTACACTTATGTCTAAAAAAACGTTAAGATGTCAGGTTTTAAATCATGTAAGTCAAATCGAAAACAAACCTTCTGTGTTTATGTAATCTGTATGAAAAGAGAGCCATGTCAGAAGTCCGTGATTCAGCTCATTATCCGCTAATGCGGCCACGCCCACGGAGCCAGCGCTATTCAGACGCAAATTCAGAGGCAATACATGCATTCATCATCTCAATCGTGTATTTATTGTCTTGAAAAGTGTTTATCTGGATGTAAAAGTCATGGTTAGCGAGCTCTAGAAGACATGCAGTTAGTTCCTGTTCTCTTTCAAGCATACGTTTCGGTGTCTCACTGTGGGATACGCCCCTTCCGCGTATTCGTCAGAAGCTCTATTACATTAAGCCAGCCCCAATTGGCTGGCAGACGTGACGTCGTGTCAGGGAGTGGCTTCCCCACCCTTAGTATAAAAGGAGCGACACAACGTCACTAAGACATTCAAAAACCTCTTCTCGCTTCACACCAGAAGCCTACGAACTCCTGGACGAACGACTGGCCACCAAGCCATCCTTCGCCTGACTCCTTCGATTGCAAGGATTGTTCGTTAATACGATGGCTGCAGCAATGCAGGCTGTTCCGGCTAGTGAGGGAGATGCTGTGCGACTTTGTTCATGCGGGAACAAAATCTCATGCAAAGACACACACCAGGTCTGCTCTGCATGTCTTGGGCTGAAACATGCTCAACTGGCGATCGATAACCCAGGTTCCTGTGAACATTGCGCACGCTTCACAATGAAGAGCCTTCGTCGCAGACTAGCACGCCAAGCTAGTCTGTCAGGCCAGGATCCCCTCATGTCACCTAGCCCTGTTCCAGCTACCACTCCACAGGTACCCATTCCTGTAGAGCTGCCCACCACGGCAGCTTTATCTTGGGGTGAACAGCTCGATGTTTGCGTCCCTCTGCCCAACGTGCTCAGTACGGATGATGAGGAGGACGCGCTCGATTTCGAGGAAGAGGGACAATCGGATTACCTCCTCTCTGAGGAAGAGGAGGATTTCGAGGACTCCCCTTTCCTTCCCCCTGCGCACTCGGTAATACCCCTCGCCACGGCGGGACCCACGGAAGACGCAGGCGGGGCACCATCCCCGCTTCTCAGTGTTGATCTGCAAGATGTGTGCAAACGCGCTGCAGAGAAACTAAACATTCCATGGCCGACCGTGGTAGCGGAGACTGCAAAGTCTCGCTACGAGGGCAAGAGGCTGCCGAGTGCGAAACGGGCAGCACGGCAGCTCCTTCCTGTGTTTCCAGAGCTCCTGGAGGAGGTGGCTATCACCTGGAAGGACAAACCGTTCACCAGCAAATTGCCCGTGCAGGGAGGATCCGCTCTCGATGTGGAGGGAATGGAGAAAGTAGGACTTCTCCGAATGCCCCCCATGGAGCCATTAGTCGCTGCGCATCTGCATCCAAAGCACACAGCGGCTGCGAATCCGACATTGCCATCCAAAGCGGACCGTTTCCAGTCGAGCATGACGGAACGCGCTTATAGGGCAGTCGCTCTCTCTGTCAGGGCTCTGAACGCTATCTCAATGCTGACCGCGTACCAAGCGGAACTGCAGGACGAAGCGTCGACCACGCCAGGTCAGACGCACTGGGAGGAGATCTGTGTAGTTACCGATCTTTCTCTCCGTCTTCAGAGATGCGCGGTGCAGGCCGCGGGCAAGGCCATGGCCACAATGGTCATTCAAGAGAGAGGACGTTGGCTTAATTTGGCAAATCTCTCTGACAGGGAAAAAGAAGCCATCCTGGACGCACCGGTCGTCGCAGATGGCATCTTCGGCTCGGCTCTGACGCTGATGCAAAAGAGATGCGAGGAAAAGAAAAGGGACGATGAGGCTTTGCAGCTCTGTTTGCCTAGGAAGACGCAGACTGCACCCCCTCAGCCACCTCGGCAGACCTTCGCTCAAGTTACGACCCGCCAACCCCCCAGCTATCGCATTCCAAGGCGACAGAGACCGAATGTGAATGCAGCGGGTCACAGCGGAGTCCCAGAACAGAGAACTGCCTGGCCTAGAAAGAGCTTCCCGCCTGCTACGGCTCAGTCGGTTCAGCCAGCTCCTCAACCTCATCCTCAATCCCACGCTCAGGGAGCGAGGAGGAAGAAGAAGGCAGTTTGATGGGGTCTTCCCCGGGGAAAGGAGCCCACAGCCCCCCTGTTCGCGAGCTCCCGACCCCCAAATGTTCAGCGTTCGACAAGGGACGAGTTTCGAAGTTCCCAGATGTTCTGTGTGGAAAACAGAGCCCGGTTGGGCCAGGGGAAGCACAGCAGTGAGAAGGACAAGAGATGGTGCAGTGGTGCACACCAACCCACAAGTCACAAGCACTTTTCATGTTCAGAACTCAATAAAGTTTTCACTGTATTCCCAGAATATGTTGCAAAACACAATTCCCCAAAAAATGTTGCAAAACATATTAACAGAACACAATACAACGTCACCTCGGGGAGTTTTTGTCCCCTTAGAGGTGATGAGCTGCTTAAACTCTGTCCAAGCGCTAAGTCCCCACGCATGCGCAGCACAGACCCCAAACTCGTCCACCGCTCAGCCACACGATGGCACCAGAACGCTGCAAATAAACAGTTGGCGAGAATGCACACAGTCCCGCTGGGTATTAAAAACGATACAATTCGGGTACAGACTGCAGTTTGCCGCTTCCCCCCCGCATTTCAAAGGGATAATTCATTCTCAGGTGCGGGGAGACTTAAAGCATGTTCTTCAGGAGGAAATTTCCTCTCTGTTAAACAAAAAAGCGATAAGAGTGGTCCCAACCGAGCAGAGCCACAGCGGGTTTTACTCGAGATACTTCCTCGTCCCAAAGAAAGGGACTCAAGCTCTTCGTCCCATATTAGATCTGCGTGCACTGAACAAATACTTAAGGAAGTACAAGTTCAGGATGCTCACTCATTCTACACTCCTGAAACTAGTGCGCCAGGGCGATTGGTTTACGTCGATCGACCTGAAAGACGCATATTTTCACATAAAGATATATCCACCCCACAGGAAATTCCTGAGGTTTGCTTTCCGTGGAGTGGCATACGAATATCTGGTTCTACCGTTTGGCTTGTCTCTCAGCCCACGGGTATTCGTAAAATGTACAGAAGCGGCCCTGACCCCGCTCAGGGAGAAAGGCATTCGTCTCGCTACTTACATAGACGATTGGCTGGTGACAGCTCGGTCAGAGCGAGAAGCGAAAGAACACACAGCTATGCTTCTGGGACATATACAGAAACTGGGATTGAAATTAAACATCGAAAAAAGTGTTTTAATCCCCACGCAGTCCATAACTTATCTGGGGCTGTCACTAAACTCGGTAATGTTCAAAGCGCGACTGTCGGAAGACAGGGTAAGAAAATTCACTCATTGCATGACAGATTTTCAGAGGGGGAAAAATGTTTCCTTTCGCACATGCCTCAGACTGTTAGGACTGATGGCCTCAGCCCTGATAGTTATTCCCTTAGGCAGACTGTTCATGAGAGAGTTTCAGCGCTGGGTAGCGTCTCTGAGGCTGGACCCGATACGTCATTCTCGAAGGAGAGTGAGAGTGACGTCAGAGGCAGTCTTGGCATTGCGCCAGTGGAGACACCCGAACTTTCTGATTCAAGGGGTTCCCATGGGCGTGGTTCGAGCCAGAAAAGTCATAACAACGGACGCGTCGTTGTCCGGCTGGGGGGGCATTCACGAGGGCAGGATAGTGAATGGGAGATGGGGTCCTCATCTGTCCAGTCTTCACATAAACTATTTGGAAATGCTAGCCGTTTTTCTGACGCTGAAGCATTTTCTCTCCTTTCTAAAGGGGCATCATGTTCTCGTGAGAACGGACAACACAACAGTTGTGGCCTACATAAACAGACAGGGAGGTCTCAGATCACTTCCCTTGCACACGTTAGCACGCAAACTGATTCTATGGGGCAATGCCAATCTTTTATCCTTGAGAGCGACGCACGTACAGGGTGTCATGAACCAGGGTGCGGATCTGCTGTCCAGGGGCAATCCCCTCTACGGGGAGTGGAAATTGCACAGGGAGGTGGTCGAGCAGATTTGGAGCATATACGGCAGGGCGTCAGTGGATCTGTTCGCGTCCCACGACAATGCTCAGTGTCCTCTGTTTTTCTCCCTGAAAGACCAGAGCGCGCCTCTGGGGATAGATGCGCTGGCGCACGAATGGCCTCGCACTCTCCTTTACGCGTTCCCACCGATAGCGTTGATATCCCCAACACTTCTCAGAGTGAGGGAGGAGGGATTGACACTAATACTAATAGCTCCGAGGTGGCCAGGGAAATATTGGCTAGCGGAGATCATACATATGCTTTACGGAGACCCGTGGCCTCTCCCGCTGCGCAGAGACCTCTTGTCACAAGCAGAAGGGGAGATTTTTCACCCTCATCCAGAACGCCTGGCACTATGGGCCTGGCCCGTGAGTGGTTCAATTTAAATACAACTGGCCTGTCTGACAGCGTTATCAGAACCATACAAAATGCTAGAGCCTCGTCAACTAGGTCTCTTTATGAATGCAAATGGGGCGTGTTTGAGCGCTGGTGCGCAACCAAACGCGAAATCCCTTTTCAGTGTTCAGTGGCAGTTGTCCTATCATTTCTTCAGGATTTGATAGATCAAAGGAAAGCGTTTTCAACCATAAAAGTGTTTCTGGCCGCTATATCTGCTTGCCATATTGGTTTTGATAATAAAACTGTGGGGCAGCATCCTTTGGTGTGCAGGTTTATGAAGGGCGCGCGCCGCGTTTTGCCAGTTTCAAAACCTCTTTCCCCCTCATGGGATTTAGGATTGGTGCTTGATGCTCTCTCCATGTCCCCATTTGAGCCGCTGGACAAGGTTGATTTTAAGATATTATCATTTAAGACGGCGCTGCTGTTAGCTTTGGCCTCGGCAAAGCGCGTAAGCGAGATTCACGCGTTTTCAGTGCACTCAGCGTGTATGCAGTTCATGCCTGGCGATGCAGGGGTAGTTCTGAAGCCCAATCCTGCATTCATGCCCAAAATACTTGGTGCTATCATTCCTCTTGAGCTGAGAGCCTTTCATCCACCACCTTTTGCTTCATCAGAACAACAAAAATTGAATGCGTTGTGCCCAGTGCGTGCTTTACGCATTTATACACAAAGAACTAGAGGGTTCAGGGAGAGCGATCAGCTTTTCGTATCTTGGACGAAACCTCGTACGGGGAAGCCGATTACTAAGCAACGTCTATCGCACTGGATAGTAGAAGCGATTTCGTTGGCATATTCCAGTAAGGGTCTTGTGTCCCCTCCTGGATTACGCGCACACTCGACAAGGGGAATGTCAACTTCGTGGGCTCTATTTAAAGGAGTCACGATACAGGACATTTGTGAAGCGGCGAGTTGGTCCTCGCCGCATACATTTGCAAGGTTTTATAAACTGGACGTTACAGCTCAAACTTTAGCACATGCAGTTTTGAGTGTCGGAACGTGAATCACGAGTCATGACCATTCGGCCACGGATACAGTGATTGTGGTGTGGTTGGCAGGAGACTTCGAGACAGGCTATCTGGCAATACGGGAGTTAGGATATCCCACAGTGAGACACCGAAACGTATGCTTGAAAGAGAACAATAGGTTACTTGCGTAACCCCGGTTCTCTGATAGCATTAAGTGAGGTGTCTCACCAGATCACCCTCCTTGCTGTGTGAAGCGAGGAAGAGGTGTGCTTGTTTTGAATGTCTTAGTGACGTTGTGTCGCTCCTTTTATACTAAGGGTGGGGAAGCCACTCCCTGACACGACGTCACGTCTGCCAGCCAATTGGGGCTGGCTTAATGTAATAGAGCTTCTGACGAATACGCGGAAGGGGCGTATCCCACAGTGAGACACCTCACTTAATGCTATCAGAGAACCGGGGTTACGCAAGTAACCTATTGTTTTCTTTTCTTCTATAGATGAATTTTAGATGAGTTTTTGTTTCTTTAGCGCCCTCCTGCTGCTGTATGAATTGGAAACTCCATTCATGGAATAGCCTCTTCTTCTTTTAGATGAATTTGTGGACCAAAAATGCACAGAGCGCCCTCCGACTTCAAGGATGAATTGAAAACACCAGCGCTCATAGTAATGACAGTGAATATTAATAAAAATATCTCCTCTGTATAGAAAATTGACATAAGCACATGAGAATCCAATATTTCTCCAAATGTGCATGCTTTTAAACTAAAAGCCTATATTCAGACTCTTTGCATCACATAAATACATTATATTTTAAAGTATAATATAAAACCATTACTTTATATTGGAATAATATTTTTCTGTATGTTTCATATAGCATGATGAGCTTGAGACATCACAGAAGGTTTTTTTTCACAGCCCACCTGACTGAAATGCCTCATTAATATGCAAGTCATTTCAACTCATTACTATCCAATTCTTTTGTCTTCTCAGGTGAGAATGGCCCATTTTCAGTGGTGATTCACGCCTCCACGCATACTGTGTTTCTTGGCAAAAAGTGTCTTACAAAAACTAAATCAATATATTGTTTTATATGAAGGAATAGGCAGCATAATGTTTACATAATTTTGAAGCAAAAACTCTAGTCTACAACCTCCAATACCCAGAAGTCTTGTAAACACAGATTTACTATACTTTTTTTGGCCTTATTTCAGTGACTTAAGTTTTTTGTTTTTTCAATAACCACGCATAAATGTTATTCCTTCAAAAACACAAACATGTACATACATGTTCCTCACATATTATTGTAGCCTAGTTTGTGTTGAATACAGTGTAATGACACTTTTGTCATTAATATGTTTATGAACAACTGAAAAAAACACAAATGTCAGGGCATGTCAAAACTTCTCCAAGCCCCAAACCAGCCTCAGACTCCAGAGGGTTAAAAATCTTGTGAAAATCTTACAGTGATAATATCCAAAATCCTTTTTTCAGTCCCTATGAGGAAGTGATGTTTTTTGAAAATGTAAAAATTCTGAATATTTTGGGATTAGTAGGTATAGGGGTAGAGAATAGAATATACAGTTTGTACAGTATAAAAATCTTTATGTCTGTGGAAAGTCCCCATAAAACAGAAACCCAACATGTGTGTTAGAGAGAGAGAGAGAGACTGTGTTTGTTTCTGAGCACTGAGACTGGTCAACAGAGCTAAAGAGTGAATCTATAACTCCAGCAGAGATTTATAACTTTACACTTAGTTATGTCAGGTGTGGCACAGTTGCCATAGCGATGAACATTGGACCAAACACTTTCTGAGTAAGAGGTCATAGAGAACCTCCCATTGCTTCCTTTTACACTCACAAGAGGCCTGCAACAGAAAGCTGGTGAGTAACTGAACACACAACATGGTTTTCTCAACACTGTGGGGATCTTAAATCATAGAACATGATCAATCATGGGATAGCAGGAAAAAACGAGGTTTGAGTTCATTTTACCTTGTGGTTTCAGGTGTAATATCTTTTATGGACACTTTCACGGGGCAGATTCAACACAGTGAATCTTTATGGGTGATCAAGCGAATGATCACCTGAGAACACAAGGCTCTATTTACAGTATGAAGCGTAGTGACCACAATGATGTATATGATTTGAGTATGTAAAGGTTATGACCTCCTTTAATTTGGAGACTATACGTGGAATATTTTCTTAAACGATAAGTTACAGTACACTGTTGTAGTATTTAAGAGAAAAAACAAAAGTCCATAATAGTGGAAAACGTTAAATGGAAAGCATGTGCACTTTCTCTTGTATATTTTGACAAACATTAACCTTAAAGGGTTAGTTAGTAAAAATTTTTCAATGATTTTTAATGAAATATGAGCCGCAACTACCACGTTCAAGCCCCAGAAAGGTAGTAAAGATATTATAAAAGTAATCCTTGTGACACAACTGGTTAAACCTCAATTTTATGAAGTGACGCTAGTACTTTGTTTGCACAAAAAAACATAATTTACCACTTTTATGAACGTGGGTTCAAGATCAATGTTGTATAAGCCGCGTTTCCACCGAAATTACCCGGAACAATTGTACCAGGAACTTTTCTCCCAGAAACTTTTTGTCCCCCCCAGACCCGTTGCCTTCTGTGTTTCCACGCGGTCTAAAGTACCGTGAAGATTAGGCTAATTTGTCCGGTGACGTAGTACTGCGCGTTTCTTCCTGTCAGTGACGGACCGTAATCATTCTTGTGCGACAGAAAAAGCAGTATGGAGGAGATTCAAGGAATGCTGCTTCTGCTCATGGTGTATTGGTTTACTAAAGAAATAATGAACCAAACAGACGAGCACTGATAGTAAAGCGTATACAGAAAGCTCGTAATTCTCTATATAAAATGAGACAACGTGTCTTATCAGCAATTGCTGACATCAACCGTGAGATGGCTGGGACAAATGCGCGCCATCGGGCAGAAAGAACAAGATTGGTAAGAAAACAATCAATCAAAATTATCCAGAGTTGTGAAGAATGATATTATGGAATTTACTGCTGCGTGGAGTTGACCAATCAAATGCGGCGTGAATCCGACCAATCAGCATGTTCAGTGACTAGTCCCACCCCCGAAAGTTCCTGAACTTTGAAAAAGTACCACCTCGCCATCAGGGACATTTCTGAGGGGGAAATTTTACCCGGAATTTTTTTTAGTTCCTGGTTCCTGCGATGGAAACACACTGAGTACCTGCCCAAAGTCCCTAGTTCCTGGGTAAAGTTCCTGTGGTGGAAACAGGGCTCAAATTACACAAATGCAGTATTCCAGAAGCAAGGTAATCTTACCATCAAACATACCCTGAACTCTTGGTTGATTAAACCAAACCTTGCAATCACTGTGAATAAGAACTAGCCTATATTGTTTGTTTGATGCTTATTATAAAAAGAAAGATTAAACCACTGGAGTCACATGGATTACTTTAATGAGTAGTCTTTACTACCTTTCTGGGGCTTGAAAGTGGTAGTTGTGTAGGCTGTCAATGGGAGGACAGAAATCTCTCAGATTTCATTACAAAAGATCTTCATTTGTGTTCCGAAGATGAACAAATGTCTTTCAGGTTTGGCACGACATGAGGGTGAGTAATTAAATTTAAAATTAGTCCACTTTAAAAATAATTTGAATAAAACATCCAAGATGTTCATGTCTTTCTTTCTTCAGTTGAAAAGAAATTAAGGTTTTTGATGAAAACATTCCAGGATTATTCTCCTTTTAGTGGACTTCAATGGTCTCCAAACGGATGAAGGTCAAAATTACAGTTTTAGCTGTAATTTTGCAGCTTCAAAGGGCTTTAAATGATACCAGACGAGGAATAAGGGTCTTATCTAGCGAAATGATCGGTCATTTTCTAAAAAAATACAAATGTATATGCTTTATAAACACAAATGATTGCCTTTGCAAGTGTTTCCGCTTTATGCATTCTTCAAAAAGCTTGTATGTCCTACGCATTCCCTATTCAACTTACAGAACGAACGCAGCACCAGTTCCATTTTATCCGTAAGTAGAATTGGGAAGTCTTAGGACATACAGCATAAGCTTTTTGAAGAATACAGAAAGTGGAATGGTGGAAGCATTTGCAAGGCGATCATTTGTGTTTATAAAGCATATACAGTTGTATTTTTTTTTTAAAGAAAATTACCGATTGTTTTGCTAGATAAGACCCTTATTCCTCGTCTGGTATCATTTAAAGCCCTTTGAAGCTGCACTGAAACTGTAATTTTGACCTTCATCCATTTGGAGACCATTGAATTCCATTACAAGGAGAATAATCCTGGAATGTTTTCATCAAAAACCTTAATTTCTTCTCGACTGAAGAAAGACATGAACATCTTGGATGACATGGGGGTGAGTAAATTATCAGGAAATTTTCATTCAGAAGTGAACTAATCCTTTAATGACAGAATTTGGTAATGCTTTAGATTACAGCCCGGAAAGTACTGCGTAATTACAACGAATTTACAGCATAACTTTCAATAATTATAGTGTAACTATACAGTAAGTATGTGTAAGTATAGGGGAACAATATGTAAAGTATTGGGAATAAAGGGGGAACAACCAGGAAAATAACAAATTATTTATACTGTAAATATTTTATATCTAAGGGGTACCTATGACATATAACTAAGGGGTATGACATTACGGCCGTAAATTAAAGTGGAGCTTGTTACCCTCTTATTTCATTTAGTTACAGGGTAAGTAGCCTAATTAATAAAATGCAAACAATCTGATATCACTGACTCCGAAACCTTTATTTGAAAAACAACTTTATTAAAAACAGGTCTACAACACTTATTATTCATTTTTTAAAATCAACTTTTCATTTCAAACTCTAAAGTCCTGACAGAAAGTAACAAGTTTTGTCCGTCTTTTGGTTGTTGTTTTTTCTCGCTTGGCTTCCACCTGCTCTTGTTTCTCAGCTGATGAATCTTAAGAAGGAATCCCGTTGCTATTCTGTATTATAAGAAAATACAGTACACCCCGAAATTTTCTCATGGTTTAGGCTATTCATCTTTTCGCTTCTGACCAACTGTCACCAGCGCCTGCATGAGAGTCGACTTCGGTCCGTGTACGTTTTGATAGTTTGTTTTCCAATTTGAAATGAAATACGCAGAAACGAGAAAACGGTCGTTTCCCGTTTTTTCGTTTGTTAAAAAAAACAGAAAAACGAGATTTTGACTCGATTTTCTTTTTTTTCGGGTCAGGGATAGAAAACGGAAACACGACTTCAAAACTCGTTTTCCACATGTGGGCGGTCATTACACGCCCCTTTCAGCCGATTGGTCTATCAGATCTGAGCCAATGACGTCATCTTCAGTTCGTTCAACAAAATAACAGTCCTCAGTAGATGTCATAAATCGGCTTTCTTCTGTGCAACCTAACGTGTATTTCACAGAAATATGTTTGCACAGATAAAAAAAAAGTTTAAAAAACCTACAGTAAATTTAATTAAGTCTGTTTTTAAGCTGTTTGTGCTTTTAAAATGTAAAATGTAAATGCCTCTACATCTGTTACCAAGCGCATGACATCCTTTGGGCTACTACCACCGATCAATAGGCTATACATAATGATAGACTATTCTCTATTATAGATCAGTGGCTACTGCACTCATTTTTCTTATTTTAATGTTTTGTTTACATTTTATACATTTAAATTCAATCATTTAGCAGACGCATTCCTTGCAGTAGACTATGCAGTCATATTAGAAAATAGGCACTAGGTGGCAACACCTAATAACGTTATCACCATCGGGGGCTTTTTAGTTTTCCTTAGCTTATAAATGGCCATACCATACAGATTTTATCTCTTAAATTGAACACTTTTATGAACACAGTGAACATTATTATATGTCACGGTTTACTTGCTATCCTCACTTTTTCTGTCTTTCCTTCGCTTTTGAATGAATTAGCTATTAATGGCCCTGAACATTTTACTTTCAATTTCGATTTAACGGCTATTGGCGATTCTGCGTCAATTGCTTTAGTGGACAACAGCAAAACAAAAACTCTCGTATATTAAACATAGAACTTTTATTATCTTTGTAATTATTTTACTATCTTTTATCATCTTTGTAATTATTTTATTTTGTAAATATTCGTGGCTTAAACAGCGGGAAAATGTATGCAGTTCTGTGGATGTTTTGAAAAACTTAAACTAAACGAAAATTATTGTTGCTTTGTCAATATCATTTCTGTTTCCCCCTGACTTTCAACTGATGCGATCATCGTTTCATTAACCGACAAGATTATATTAAATTAGAATTAAATGAAATTTGATAAATGTCTGTGAATCATTAAAAAATCCCAGGGGTTTAGTTTTAGCCTACATGAACAAATAGCAGAATAAACAACAGAACATGAGGATCCATCATCATCACGCACCTGCAGCGCTTCTGTGAATGGAGAACAAAGGATTCAATTATATAAAAGGAATAAATAGCCTATGTCTATGCGCGAAATTTATTTCACTTAAGTAATTAACATATTACCAAAATGAAAGGGGAAAAAATGCGACAATATGAGTGTCGGTTCATTTTTGAGAAGTTCATAGAAAGGAAACCGAGACAGCAGAACATTTCTTTGTTTATTTTACGAGCAATGTTTTTTTTTTTATTGTGAGTGTACAAAAATAATAGGCCTATTTAACCCTTCACAGATTCGAATGGTGTTACATATATTTGACCATAAATGTCTGAGTATTTTAAGTTGTTTCCGCTTTTAGGATAAGAAAATTCAAGTGAACGCGTCGGCGCCTCACGCACACACAACATCAGTTTTAGTAACTTGACATCACAGCCTGTTAACTGTCAAAATAACATACATTCAACCAAATATATAAAAAGTTATACTGCTCATTTTAAGTAGTCTGTGTAGGCTACAATAAAAGCGTTTAAATAATAAATATAGTGAATCGTGAATATTGAAACATTTGGATTTGTGTCAAATTAGAGAGGTAGTTATAACGCCGGATTCTGTTTCAATTCAGCTTTAAATGAATTCGTTTTGGCTTAACATTTATATATTATTTTTGTCATAACTAAAATAGCTATGTAGCTGTAATTTTGATCTTTAATGTTTGATCTTTACATATTCCCTCAATCTTTTAACCAAAGGGTTATTAACATTAGCCTATATTCAGCAGGCAATGTATAAAATAAATAAATAAAGAGAGATGAGCTATTGTTCGTTTTTCAAAATTGCTTACACTACTTATTTATTGTGATTTATTCTATTTATTCAAAATAGAATAAAATAAAAACTGTAGTTTTTTTATTTTGTTTTTCTGTGAAATACATTAGGTTGCACAGAAGAAAGCCGATTTATGACATCTACTGATATAGCGGCAGAGGACTGTTATTTTGTTGAACGAACTGAAGATGACGTCACTGGCTCAGATTTGATTGACCAATCGGCTGAAAGGGGCGTGTAATGACCGCCCACATGTGGAAAACGAGTTTTGAAGTCGTGTTTCCGTTTTCTATCCGTGACCCGAAAAAACGAAAATCGAGTCAAAATCTCGTTTTTCCGTTTTTTTTAACAAACGAAAAAACGGGAAACGACCGTTTTCTCGTTTCTGCGTATTTCATTTCAAATTGGAAAACAAACTATCAAAACGTACACGGACCGACTTCGCGTTCGATGCGGTTCGATGAAGCAGCGTGAAGCTTTCATAACGTTCTCGCGGGAGATTCGTGTGAAACTCGCGCGAGAACTGCCGTCTCTGTTATTCTGTCTTGTTTGTTTCTCATTCTCATTATCTGTTATTCTGTGTATTTTGTTGTGAGCATTACTAAAATAATAATAATGAAAAAAAAAAAAAAACTGTCGGCATCCAACATCTGCGTGAGTTTCTCGGCATGCCTACGTCACGCTTCAAGTTACGTCACGCATGAACTCTCAACCCTCGCATGCACGCGCAAGGAGACAGTTGGTCGAAAGTTTTAAAAATATTCAAATATTTGGCATTTGTATTACAAATACGTATCGTTTCACTTCAGAAGACATCGATTCATCCATTAGGGTCGTATGGATTACTGTAAGTTATAGCTGTTTGTGCTGTTTGATGCTTCGACTTTTAGGAACACGTGAGCTTGCATTATAAAGCGTTCCCAGATTATTATTTTTTTTTCCTAAAATCCTTTTTGTGTTCATCTTAAGAAGGAAAGTCGTATACATCTCAGATGGCATGAGGGTAAAAGATGAGTAAACGTTGAGCACATTTCCGGGTGTTCTGTAAATACAGAATAGCAAATGGGATTCCCTCTTGTGTTTTCAACTGCGGTCAAGCCAGCCGCCACCCAGAAATGAGCGGTCAATCTAGCCGCCCCTATATTTCGTGGTCCGCGCATACACTTGGTATTACGGTAAGACTGTCTGTGAACCGATCTGAACGTGATTTCACATTCATTCATTTATTCAGTCAGTCAGTCAGTCAGTCAATAAATATAACTAAAAAAAAATATTTCACAGCTCAATTTCACCTGAAAATGATAGTAAACCTCAAAGCCTGACATTGTATGCTGCTGAATTCCAAAATTAAAGCCCTCCAACACTCATACGCTGTTTTGTCCATACATTGTGAAACTGAATACATTTCACAGAACTATTTTACCTCGTGTGGAGAGGACACCTTATCACAGTGTTAACGGCACCGTTTCAGCAGGATATTCTGATGTTGGATTCCAAAATAAGAGCCCCCCCAAAACTCATGTTTGTGCTGTTTTGTTCATATTTTCAGAAATTCATAAAAAATAAAATCCTAGTTTCCACAGTCTAATTTCACCTCAGCTGGAGAGGACACATTCTCACAGTGTCAACTGCACCGTTTCAAGGCATTCCGATGTTGCATTCCAAAATAAGAGCCCCTCAAACCTCATGTTTCTGCTGTTTTGCTCAAATTTTCAGAAATTCATAAAAAATAAAATCCTAGTTTCCACAGACTAATTTTACCTCAGCTGGAGAGGACACATTCTCACAGTGTCAACTGCACCGTTTCAGGACATTCTGATGTGGCATTCCAAAATAAGAGCCCCCCAAATCTCATGTTTCTGCAGTTTTGCTCATATTTTCAGAAATTCATAAAAAATAAAATCCTAGTTTCCACAGACTAATTTCACCTCAGATGGACAGTTCACCTTGTCACAGTGTCAACTGCACCGTTTCAAGACATTCTGATGTTGCATTCCAAAATAAGAGCCCCCCAAACTTCATATCTATGCGGTGTTTTGACTATACGTTCAGAAAATCATAAAAATAAAAGTCCTAGTTTCCACAAAACAAATTTACCTAAGATGGAGAATACACCTTCTCATAGTGTCACCTACATCGTTTCAGGACATTCTGATGTTGTGTCCCAAAATAAAAGCCCCCCAAACTTCATATCTATGCGCTGTTTTGTCTATACATTCAGAAAATCATAAAAATAAAAGTCCTAGTTTCCACAAACCAAATTCACCTCAGGTGGACAGTACACCTTGTCACGGTGTCAACTACACAGTTTCAGGACATTCTGATGTGGCATTCCAAAATAAGAGCCCCCCAAATCTCATGTTTCTGCAGTTTTGCTCATATTTTCAGAAATTCATAAAAAATAAAATCCTAGTTTCCACAGACCAATTTCACCTCAGCTGGAGAGGACACCTTCTCACAGTGTCAACTGCACCGTTTCAAGACATTCTGATGTTGCATTCCAAAATAAGAGCCCCCCAAAACTCATGTTTCTGCTGTTTTGCTCATATTTTCAGAAATTCATAAAAAATAAAATCCTATAGACAAAGTGTATATATGAGATTTTGGGGGGCTCCTATTTTGGAATACAACATCAGAATGTCCTGAAACAGTGTAGCTGAAACTGTGAGAAGGTGTTCTCTCCAGCTGAGGTGCAATTGATTTGTGGAAACTAGAACTTTTATTTTTATGATTTTCTGAATGTATAGACAAAACAGCCGAAACATGAGTTTTGGGGGGCTCCTATTTTGGAATACAACATCAGAATGTCCTGAAACAGTGTAGCTGAAACTGTGAGAAGGTGTTCTCTCCAGCTGAGGTGCAATTGATTTGTGGAAACTAGAACTTTTATTTTTATGATTTTCTGAATGTATAGACAAAACAGCCGAAACATGAGTTTTGGGGGGCTCTTATTTTGGAATACAACATCAGAATGTCCTGAAAAGGTGCAGTTGACACTGTGAGAATGTGTCCTCTCCACCTGAGGTGAAATTAGTCTGTGGAAACTAGGATTTTATTTTTTATGAATTTCTGAAAATATGAGCAAAACAGCAGAAACATGAGTTTTGGGGGGCTCTTATTTTGGAATGCCACATCAGAATGTCCTGAAACTGTGTAGTTGACACCGTGACAAGGTGTACTGTCCACCTGAGGTGAATTTGGTTTGTGGAAACTAGGACTTTTATTTTTATGATTTTCTGAATGTATAGACAAAACAGCACATAGATATGAAGTTTGGGGGGCTTTTATTTTGGGACACAACATCAGAATGTCCTGAAACGATGTAGGTGACACTATGAGAAGGTGTATTCTCCATCTTAGGTGAATTTGTTTTGTGGAAACTAGGACTTTTATTTTTATGATTTTCTGAACGTATAGTCAAAACAGCGCATAGATATGAAGTTTGGGGGGCTCTTATTTTGGAATGCAACATCAGAATGTCTTGAAACGGTGCAATTGACACTGTGACAAGGTGAACTGTCCATCTGAGGTGAAATTGGTCTGTGGAAACTAGGATTTTATTTTTTATGAATTTCTGAAAATATGAGCAAAACAGCAGAAACATGAGATTTGGGGGGCTCTTATTTTGGAATGCAACATCAGAATGTCTCGAAACGGTGCAGTTGACACTGTGAGAATGTGTCCTCTCCACCTGAGGTGAAATTATTCTGTGGAAACTAGGACTTTATTTTTTATGAATTTCTGAAAATTTGAGCAAAACAGCAGAAACATGAGTTTTGGGGGGCTCTTATTTTGGAATGCAACATCAGAATGTCTTGAAACGGTGCAGTTGACACTATGAGAATGTGTCCTCTCCAGCTGAGGTGAAATTAGTCTGTGGAAACTAGGATTTTATTTTTTATGAATTTCTGAAAATATGAGCAAAACAGCAGAAACATGAGTTTTGGGGGGCTCTTATTTTGGAATGCAACATCAGAATGTCTTGAAACGGCGCAGTTGACACTGTGAGAAGCTGTCCTCTCCAGCTGAGTTGAAATTGGTCTGTGGAAACTAGGATTTAATTTTTTATGAATTTCTGAAAATATGAGCAAAACAGCAGAAACATGAGTTTTGAGGGGCTCTTATTTTGGAATGCAACATCAGAATGTTTTGAAACGGTGCAGTTGACACTGTGACAAGGTGAACTGTCCATCTGAGGTGAAATTAGTCTGTGGAAACTAGGATTTTATTTTTTATGAATTTCTGAAAATATGAGCAAAACTGCAGAAACATGAGTTTTGAGGGGCTCTTATTTTGGAATGCAACATCAGAATGTCTTGAAACGGTGCAGTTGACACTATGAGAATGTGTCCTCTCCAGCTGAGGTGAAATTAGTCTGTGGAAACTAGGATTTTATTTTTTATGAATTTCTGAAAATATGAGCAAAACAGCAGAAACATGAGTTTTGGGGGGCTCTTATTTTGGAATGCAACATCAGAATGTCTTGAAACGGCGCAGTTGACACTGTGAGAAGGTGTCCTCTCCAGCTGAGTTGAAATTGGTCTGTGGAAACTAGGATTTAATTTTTTATGAATTTCTGAAAATATGAAAATATGAGCAAAACAGCAGAAACATGAGTTTTGAGGGGCTCTTATTTTGGAATGCAACATCAGAATGTTTTGAAACGGTGCATTTGACACTGTGACAAGGTGAACTGTCCATCTGAGGTGAAATTAGTCTGTGGAAACTAGGATTTTATTTTTTATGAATTTCTGAAAATATGAGAAAAACTGCAGAAACATGAGTTTTGAGGGGCTCTTATTTTGGAATGCAACATCAGAATGTCTTGAAACGGTGCAGTTGACACTGTGAGAATGTGTCCTCTCCAGCTGAGGTGAAATTAGTCTGTGGAAACTAGGATTTTATTTTTTATGAATTTCTGAAAATATGAGCAAAACAGCAGAAACATGAGTTTTAGGGGGCTCTTATTTTGGAATGCAACATCAGAATGTCTTGAAACGGCGCAGTTGACACTGTGAGAAGGTGTCCTCTCCAGCTGAGTTGAAATTGGTCTGTGGAAACTAGGATTTAATTTTTTATGAATTTCTGAAAATATGAAAATATGAGCAAAACAGCAGAAACATGAGTTTTGAGGGGCTCTTATTTTGGAATGCAACATCAGAATGTTTTGAAACGGTGCATTTGACACTGTGACAAGGTGAACTGTCCATCTGAGGTGAAATTAGTCTGTGGAAACTAGGATTTTATTTTTTATGAATTTCTGAAAATATGAGAAAAACTGCAGAAACATGAGTTTTGAGGGGCTCTTATTTTGGAATGCAACATCAGAATGTCTTGAAACGGTGCAGTTGACACTGTGAGAATGTGTCCTCTCCAGCTGAGGTGAAATTAGTCTGTGGAAACTAGGATTTTATTTTTTATGAATTTCTGAAAATATGAGCAAAACAGCAGAAACATGAGTTTTGGGGTCTCTTATTTTGGAATGCAACATCAGAATGTCTTGAAACGGTGCAGTTGACACTGTGAGAATGTGTCCTCTCCAGCTGAAGTGAAATTAGTCTGTGGAGACTAGGATTTTATTTTTTATGAATTTCTGAAAATATGAGCAAAACAATTTTTTTTTAGTTATTTTTATTGACTGACTGACTGACTGACTGAATAAATGAATGAATGTGAAATCACGTTCAGATCGGTTCACAGACAGTCTTACCGTAATACCAAGTGTATGCGCGGACCGCGAAATATAGGGGCGGCTAGATTGACCGCTCATTTCTGGGTGGCGGCTGGCTTGACCGCAGTAAGTTTCATCAGTGGAAAGAACGAACGAAGAGGAACAAGAGGAGGAGGAAGCCAAGCAAGAGAAACAAATAAGAAGTGTTGTAACTTTAAATCTGTTTTGAAATAAGTTGTTTTTCAAATAAAGTTTTCCAAGTGATATGACTGTTTGCGTTTTTATTTATTTATTTATTTTTTTAATTAATTACTTACCCTGTAACTACATGAAATAAGAGGGTAACAAGCACCACTTTAATTTACGGCCCGTAATGTCATACTTACCCTGTAACTATATGAAATAAGAGGGTAACAAGCTCCACTACGGCCCGTAATGTCATACTTACCCTGTAACTACATGAAATAAGAGGGTAACAAGCACCACTTTAATTTACGGCCCGTAATGTCATACTTACCCCTTAGTTATGTCATACGTACCCCTTAGTTATAAAATATTAAAAGTATGAATAATTTGTTATTTTTCCTGGTTGTTACCCCTTTATTCCCAATACTTCACATATTGTTCCCCTATACTTACACATACTTACTGTATAGTTACACTATAATTATTGAAAGTTACGCTGTAAATTTGTTGTAATTACGCAGTACTTTCCGGGCTGTAATCTAAAGTGTTACCCAGAATTTTCATTTTTGGGTGAACTAACCCTTTAAAATAACATTCTCATTCTCATTACTGTTTGAATTTTTTTATCAGCATACATTTACTACCAAAACTACCATGATTTAAAAAATAATTCATAATATAAATATCATTATTTTCTTTCACATTACGCTAATGAGAATTACATTTTCTCACATTATTCAAATGTCTATTTGTAGGAAAATGTGAATGATTTCTTTATGCAAAGTGTCAGTGTCTTTATGAATCTGGGGTGAAATATAAAACTGACATGTAGGGTTTGTGAGATACGCAACATTTTTATAATATAGATAATAGAGATAGAGATAAACAACATCATGTTGACATTATTAGTCAGCTACCACTGTACTAATGGTAGCTGATAAGCAATATTAAATATGTGTTCTGAATTTGTCACACCACAGAAAAATGTGTTATTTTATTTACTTGTCTTTTTTTATCATTCAAATTTGACTGGGTGGTTAATGAGTTATCAAAATCTTAAAAAAATAAGCAGTATATTCTCCTATATGCAGATCTGAAGCAGGCAGATATATGGCCCAGGCTGATGTGTCCAGTAGGTGGAGGAGGATATATGTGAAATAAAATTAAATCAAGGCTCGAAACTTACACATTAATAACGTCTCAGGTTACACATGTAACCATGTTTCCCTGAGAACAGGGAACGAGACACTGTGTCAGAGCGCTAGGGGAACCGCCTCCGCAGGAACCGGTGTCTGGAACACATATCCAGTTTCACAATATCATATGGACCAGTGACAGGCCATTTTTTCGGGAATTCCACGGGTCACAGGAAACAAAATCACTATTAATCATGTGATTGGGAAGGGACAGGAAAAATGTCAGCAGGAGTGGGTGTGACCAGGAATCGTAATAATATCACTATGATACCCAACTTTATACAGAAATCTAGTTTATATAAATAAACTATATATTTTAATTTTGAACTCAGTTCAAGTTGCCCTGTCTTTTTATGCTCTTCTGTTTGCTTTGGTGTGGGTAGGGAATGGGACCCATGGTTATTATGGTGTATCAATAAGCTCTGACATTAACAATAATATTAGGCAGGGCCCCAGACAAAAAAATTAATTAAGGAGCCACTGGCTCCTATAGGGGGAAAAAACAGGTGCCAATTTTTTTTTTTTAAGAGCCACACAATTAATGAACTTAAGTTTTGTTGTTTTTAACCATGGCTGTTTAGTTTGTATAAATTTTTATTTTTTTATTATTTTCAATGTTTTTTTTAATGGTTTTAGAATCAAATGAAAATAAATATAAATATATGGAAATAAATATATAAATATATTAAATTTGGTTTGAGTAACCAAATAACAAACAAGGGAAATTGATATACCTACGACTTTGCTTAATGAACAGGCCAAAATACAGTGGGACTCTTATTTTGAAATGCATGTGCTTTCCTTTTGCTGCTTATTCAAGTTCAGATGTGGAAGATAAAAACACTACATTGTTACAAGCGTTACAACACATTAAAATATGAATAATATAAAGTAAACTTTGTCATGATTGATCAGCATTAGTTCTTAAGCAATCGGTTGACTACTGTGCGTTAATCATTGATTGCGAGCTGCTCTGAAGTGCTGTTGCGAGAGCCTGAAGAACGTGCAACAGTGCCATCTTTTGACTTTAAAATATGCAGTGCTCACATTTAATGAAATTAATGTTAATAATCACATTAGGTAATATCGCGATTTGTTTTTCCATCCACAAAATATAAGATGCCTTAAAATGATCATTAATACTCTTGTTATATCATTTAAGGTACTGAAGACTTTTTATGATTTATCTGATAAGCTTGAGCAGATTGATCAGCATGATTGATATTCAAACAGTAAGCTGCATTGTGTGTGTATCTGCAGTCTGCAGAGCCGGTTTCCTTTTGAATGACAAATATAGATGAATTTATATGAAGAAATAGGCAGACAACTTTACAAAGAAGCAGAATGGTGTGTTCAAATGCAATTTCTTTTGCACCGACGCAAGGTGACAACACAGTCGGCTTTTATCAATGCTAGTTCTTTGGCGTCTCTTTGGTATGTGATATTTTCCTGGTCACAGAACACGCAAATAAAATGCAAATTTTACAGTCATAATGTGAGAATTTGTATGGTCGCAAATGGCGACCTCAACAAAAATATCACTCGCATATTAATATTTTTAGTTGCAAATGCGACCGTTTTAGGCGCAGTCTGGAGCCCTGTTAGGACATTTGTCTATGAAGCATTTTTGCTATTTGCAATCCAGATGAGAGATTGCGCTCATGCAGAGAACCTACAGTGCAAGCACAACATTAAAGCCCTGTTTAATTTGAAGGAGAGAACTAAACATTTAAAGATCTGCTTACACTTTAGGCCTGCGATGTTAAGCTAATTTTATTGGCTTCAAAGGATATTTGTGTTAAAACTATTAAACTAGCAGCATTTCGTCTAGCACAACTTCCTTTCCTCACAGCTGTGCACATTCGTTCCTCCCTAAACCCAAACTTAATGTCAGAATTAGCTCAACCGGTGATTTATGTAAAATGCAGTGTTTACTGTTGCTAAATTGCAGGACATGTTTGATAATTATTTTCAACGTTTTAAAATGTTGAAAGCACAATAATCTGAGCAAGAGGCGCTGTTCCCCAGGCTGAATTGTGTGCGCGCACTCCAAAATGGATCGCATATAGATAAATTATATTAAAATTATATTATATTATTTTAACATTATATAGATAAAATATGGAGGCCACTTTGAGGCTTATAGCTGAGGCTTTGACTGCTGGGAGCGCTGTCACTGACAGCCCAGTGGTGACCCGTAGGGTGAATGGATCTGGCGTTTCATTTGAATTTGCCGTATTCTGACAGTTATCAATGGCATACATTGGCATGCACTCCCCTCAGCATGGTGGCGTGGGTATATCATTCCCCTAGCACTCTGATGCAGCATCTCATTCCCTGTTCTCAGGGAACCATGGTTACATGCACAACCTGAGACGTTCCCTTTCGAAAGGGAACTCAATCTGCGTCAGAGCGCTAGGAGAATGATACAACAACCTGGAACCAACAACTTCAACAGAAGGGGTCCCTTTTAGGGAGCGTGGCTAGGGGGACCGAAGGAACCCAAACCAGTCACTTCTCAGGGGAAAGAAGTCAACCCCGAATGCCACCAGGAAGGCTGACCTGGCTTCTAGCTGTTTCCTCAGAAACAGAGCCTCTAGAGGCATAAGTCTCACAGAAAGCCGTTACCAGCTCAGACAGGATCTAGAGATGGGCATCCTGGAGAGCAGGACTCAGCAAAGTACTATTGACCCTTGCAAGTGAGGGAAGTATATCTGCTCGATCCTAGGATCTACAAAGCTCCTTTGTTTCAAGGTGCTATGGAGGCCATGCACTCTAAAAAGGAACCCTCGCAAGGGGAATGCTCATAGCCTAAGGGCTGATCTAACTGTGGGGCCTCGAGAGAAGTCTTCAACCTCTGACCAGACTTAGGGAGCTAAGTACTCAAATCTACCCCAGAGCAAGGGGAGTCAAAAGCTCGACCTATTACTGTAGGTCGACCAGGCTATAGGCTAGGATGCAAAGGTGAACTAGATAGCCAAGCCAGCTACACGTAGTAACGTGAGGTCTCAGGAGGGCCAGAAAAGCCAACTACCTGACAACATGACCTTGCTGACCGATACCCAACTACTGGGGCTTGCATCAGGGAGGTCTACAGTGGCCAACTACTTGGTATTGGGCCTTGACTGGCAGAGAAGTAACCATACTGTGGGGAATTCACCTTCAGAGGGGCCTACTAAGGCCAAACATCTCTTTGGCAGATGTTCACTGGATAAATGTAGTCATTGCTAGATGCCATGCTCCCACTTGTTAGGGGCTGGTTCTCAGGGAGATCTGCTAAGCTCACTGTCTAGGGCCTGCAATACCGGGCTCACCCACAGGGAGGCCTGCTAACACACAGGGAGGCCTGCTAGAGCCAGCTACCTGATAGCAAGTCTAGCTAGCTGTCCAAAGCCTGCAACTTTGGGCTTGCCCACAGGGAGGCCTGCCAATTCTCAGAGTGGCCTGCTAAGGCCAACAAACTGAAAACAAGCAATTGCTGGCTGCCAGATACCCACATTGCTGGGGATTTGCCCTCAGAGAGACCTGCTAAGGCCTACAGTCTGAAGCAAATCCCTGCGCCTCTACCAGAAATCCCAATACTGCTGGGGACTAGCCTCCAGGGCAGCCTGTTAAGACCAGCTGCCTGGTAGCCTGTTCTAAATCGCTAAATACAGCCCCCACACTGCTGGGGCTTGCTTTCAGAGAGGCCTGCTAAGGCCATCCAACTGATAGCAATAAATTACTAGCTGCCAAATACTCAAATACTGGGGATTCACCCACAGAGAGGCCTGCAAAGGCCAACAACCCGAGCATATCTTCTGGCTACCAAGTTCCAGTAAGATGGGGCTAAAAATTACCCACACTATTGGGGACTCGCTCACAAAGAGGCCTGCTAGGGCCTACTTATCCAATAGCAAGTCACTGCTAAATGCTAAGAGCCCCAAAAACATTGGGGGTTCAACCACAGGGAGGCCCACCAAGGCCTGCTACCTGACACCAAACGCTAGCTGTCACATACCCAAAATGGCCTACTATCTGAAAGTAGAATAGCTACCAGTAAACTATTTACTGGGGGCTGCTCACAGGGAGGCCTGCTAAGGTCAGCTACCTGAAAGCGCATGCTGATCGGAGCCCAACATGGTGAGGACTCACTCTGAATGGAGGCCTGCTAAGGTTTACTACCTTATAGCAAGACTAGTAGCAGAGATAGACTATGTAAACAGCGCCTAAGCCTGGGACCTATCACATCGCAGACAAGCAGTGTACTCAGTAAAAACACTTTTTACTCTTAAAGCAAGAGGAGTACAAACATACGCCAGATGCCCTGGAGGAGGCCCGTTCGGGCCAACTACTCCAGACAAACACAGACATCAGCTCGTGACAATGCTCGGGCTGCAAGGGAGCGTGCTAAATGGCCAGCCCGAAGTGAAGGTAAAATTACTGCTTGACCTGAGCCACAATGGTGAAGGGCAAACAAAAACCAAAGCTATAAGCGAAGGACTCATATAAAACCTTGTATTCAACAAGTGAGTACGGTTTGCATGACCCTGAGAATGCTACAAGGTACAGGCATACCATAGCGACTCCAAGCACGACAGAAACAGTATCTGTGCTCAGCCCTAGGGGAATGGGGGCCTGTTAGAAATGGCCTCCCATGATCAACCCAACATTAGTTCAGTGAGCTTAGGGGAGTCAAGCTAGGGCCTAACAGTAACTAGCTTCTGAAATGCGGGGCCACAGCAGAGAGCATTTTTACTTTTCACAAAGTGAAAGGGCCTAAACCACCTATTCTGCCGCTACATCAACCTGCATTAAAACCCCAATGCAGGAGGGGGTGGGCCTCCTCTCACGGAGGAGCTCCAGAAGCATATGCTGTGTGCTGGCCACATAATCATAAAACATAACTGGTCCTCTCTCCTTCCTTCACTGTTACCGCTCCCCTTTTTTGCTTCCGGAGCGGGCCGACACTAGACATTAATCTAACTGAAGTACAAAGGGGCTCATCTCTTGATACATAAAGCTCTCCAAAACATAAGGAGAGGAGATAAAACTAGCCTATCCTAAGGTGGCTCTCAAGGCGGCCTGACGAAGGCCAGCCTACAACAGAGCAGCAGCCTTGAGGGTTCATTGTTTCATTTGGTCCGGACCAAAGAAGACGAAAAAAACATTTAGTCCTGGTCTAATTAGCGTTCAGATTGGCAATTTTATCACCAAACCAAAAGATACCGAACCTTAAGGCAAAGGGATACATTCACAGCGTGATTGGTCGGATTTTATGATGTATTGCCTATTTTGAGACGGAACTTACCGAACATCCAAAACAGTGCTGTGTGCTGAGGTAAATGTGCGTGTTGTGTGTGTGTAGCCTGCATGTGATGGTATTTTGGCCAGCTGGGAACTCGTGAAGAGCTTATAAAATGTGTAAAGTAGTGGGAATCCATCCGTCACACACACAACCAATCTGCTGCGTGGAGACGTGCGTCTGATACCTGTGATGGGCAAATTGTGTTTCAGTTTTACTTTAGCTGCTTGTTTAATCTGACTCCAATTTCAAATGATAAGAGTAATTTTACTCTTAGATCGTGTTTCCAATTAGAAATTAATCATTGGTTATACATTAATTTAGATTTTTGATTATTCTGATTACCAAATATCTTCAATTATTTGTTCACTGCTGTCCAGGTATCACTTAGAAAAGTCACTTCGGCCGACTGAGTTCACTTCACGATCACAAACTAGTCAGTTCTGACCTTATACATTGGATGCAGGGTAAATATCTAACTTTAAGTCAGTCGCGCTCTGCTTACTCGTAACAAAAAGCATAGTTTTTATATATTTACGAAAACTGCAACTTATTTAAGGCAGCTATAGTCAGAAATTGAAATGGTCTTAATTGATGTGCCCTATGCTCCACCTATTAAGCCTTCCGTATCTCTATCCTGAACACAAATGTACGGTCATTTGCGGTGATACCTTCGCTTTAGAGAAAATGAATTAAGAATAATGCAGAATAAATCAAGAATATTTATTTTTCAAGTAAAAATGTATCATGCCAATTACATAGTTGGACAATTAGAAGCCAATTCAGAAATAATAAATGCATAACATCAATTGCTCAAAGATGACTCTCTAAGAGTAAGAAATGCACATACACACAGTGATGTCTTCAAACATTCACCCATCTCTGCATGGGGGTTTCTGGCTACAGAAGATCCCACATGACTGCTTTGCACTTTACCTTAAATACCCAGACCAGAACAAAAGGATTGTAAATATTTACTACACCAACACCTGTTTTGGGGGGGAGAGGAGTGGGTTTTCACATATCTTGAAGAGACACCACCCAAAAGGAGGACAGAATTCTCCACAGTTTTCAGTCTTCTTCATAATACCAGTGACTGCTGTGAAATTGAGACCATTTTACCAAACGCACTGAGACATTTCAAATAAAACCAAACATGAAAGTTACATTATACAGGGACTTCAAGGCCCTAATTGACATCACTATGTTGTTTTTTTAAACCTTATAAAAATAAATGAATGTCCAAAATGCTTCCTACACAAGGAACAGCGGTCTAGAAAATACAGAAGAATGTAATTAATTTTAAAAGACCTAAACAGTTCACCCTGCAGCCACAGGGTGACGGCCTCTCACATGAGGTCTTCCACCCTATAAGGCCCACATCCTGTACAGGTAACAGCGGTCTAAAAAAATACATTAGTATTTAAACAGCTTTACACACACACACACACACACACACACACACACACACACACACACACACACACACACACACACACACACACACACACACACACACACACAAAAACATTGCAACCATCACCATGGAAACCATGATGAACCACCACTCTATAAAGCCTAAAAAGAGCGCATTTTACACAGGGAATACAGGTCAATAAAGAAATACTCTAGTACAGTGGTTTTCAACCTGTGGTCCGCGGCCCACTAGGGGGCCTCAATGATCCTCCAGGTGGGCCGCGAGATAACTTAATATTTATTTAAATATATTAATATAATTAATTAATTTTATTATTAATATGTTACATTAGAATAGATAAATTACATGAATTAAAAAATACATTTAAAACAAAGCACCACCTCTCTCGTATGTAGGCTATTCTGCAATTGTTTCGGATCAGTCCAGGCCGTTTTTTTATTGTGCTGCTGTGAAATACTGACTGAACGGTGGCTCAGAACGCAAACTAAACTCTCTCAGTTGAAAAAAGAAAACCAGTGTCGCTAAAAGGTTTTCATGGATGGCGATTGTACTGAAGGTAAGACGATTACAGTTTGACATGCAGCAGTCGTACTCTATGCGTGCGCGAGTCCGTTATTATTGATGAGCAAACAAACCGCACATTTGCGTTCCTGACTCACTGATCGCTATAACATCGTATTTCTGCATGAACACAGTTCAATATATTCACGTAGTTT
Organism: Chanodichthys erythropterus; assembly: GCF_024489055.1. NCBI lineage: Eukaryota > Metazoa > Chordata > Actinopteri > Cypriniformes > Xenocyprididae > Chanodichthys > Chanodichthys erythropterus. Next base: position 4,593,149 of record NC_090233.1, on the reverse strand, counting down.
TCGAAATTAATGTACTAACGTGAGTGTTTTATAACGGATGCTCGCCGAACAAGCGTTTTCTGGAGAAAGGAGAGGATCAGTGGTGTTTATGTACACACGGACATCAGACGCGATTGCTTGTTTTTCTCAGATCGCTGAGTTCTCAAGCATTTATGAAGTTTTTATTTTTCATTTGTATTTTGGTTTATTTATTTCGTATGAATCTAAATGCAGTTTTCTGGCATCTCCCTGTGGTCTTATTTGGTATTGCATGTTAACTTGTGCTTATTTAATTTACTGTATAACCGAGCAAAGTAGTTTCAAGTTGGTAAGAATGTCTGCAAAGTATTTTTGAAAAAAGATCAGTGAGGGTTTAAATCTATCTTAATTTTCTTCTTAAAAATGGGGTTAAAAAGTACAGTAGAGTACAAATGTTTTTGTGAAATAATACAAAAAAAAAAAAACACCTAGCAGTGTTGATTCAGAGAGAATGTGGGCCTTGGCCTAAAAAAGGTTGGAAACCACTACTCTAGTATTTGCATTAAAAAGACCTAGTAACAGTTCCACCTGCAGCCACAGGGTGGCAACCTACCACCACACACAACCTGTAGTCCTCCACCCTACAAGCCTGAAAGAGTTCTCACTATCAAGCCATTTTAACTGGTAGACCATCAGAATCATAATTTAATCATCATCAGCCCAGCCACAGGCCTGATGTAAGAAGCACCTGGGCTAAAGAAGAATGAAGAGGGAAACAATCGGTCGGGAGAACAATCGACTAAATATATTTGTAAAACAGACAGAGAGATTTAAAGGGTGACCAATAGCATTGATTTATCGAAGAAAATAAATGAATAAAATAATACACCTCCAAAAAAAAGGGCACTTCAGAGTGTAAGGACAAAAAGGGCATGTGCTCTGCACAGGTTGAGCCCTACCTATGCACGTGCTTGCTCCCCGATGTCCGCCATGTTCAACCACAGATGACACTCCATGGCCACCATTGCCGCCATCGATCAACCGACCATGGCAGCGGTCTGTTTGGTGGCCCAGAGCGCTAGATCTGTGGTGCTGTGCAATTCCATGACTGCTTCAGGGGGAAGACCCAGCCCTTGGTCCAAGTCCCCCAGCAAGTCAGCCTGGTAAAGCCTGACATGCTGCCGTGTATGCCCTGCCATTCAAACACAATGTAGTTCTAAGAGGTTTGGATGGCAGGGTTGGAGCCTTCAGTGTCGATGTCTGACCTGATATGAGATAGTTCACGAACGTCTCGTCGATCAGGGGCATCGACACATACCCATGCTCTTCCAATCCCTCGACATCAGCAAAATTCATCTGCTGATTTCAGTGAATTAGAGTAGAATATGGGCATTTCCACACCTTCTCAACCTCAGTATGCAGGTTGGGAAGGAATGGAAGGCTCACTGGTGGGTTATGGCCAGAGAGAAACTGATTATGTACGACCGCGAGCAATCTCTTTCCTAACGCGCTCTTAACTCCTACCCGCATTTCATAACTTCCAGTAACTCAGCATACACGGGGCAAGGTGGCTGAGAGGATTCATCAAACTTACCCTCTCTCTCCACCTCAGCCATCTCTTGCTCAGCTGTAAGAGCACTCGCTGTCGGCCTCGAGGATGCCGATGACCGCACATTCTCTATCATCAGCACTACCTTGCGAGCCGCTCGAGAGGTTCACACCCCTCTCAAACTACTCGGCGAGCTCCATCTGAGACCCCATGATCTGAGTCTCCGCACTGCCTTGGCACGAGTGGGACCAGAACAAGCAGTCTCAGATGCTGACTTCTCATCTCTCGAGAAGAGAGCCAGATGAGAACAGAGAACATAAACGTTACATTAAGATATCAGATAGACAGTGTAATGATCTGCACTATATGGATATCCATAGATAATTCACTGTTGGTCTTCATCTAGCCTACAGGAAACAGCTGAATTTCAATTGAATTTAGTGTTTTTGTTAATAATACACATTAATTAATACACATATTTGGATCAGATGGACAATGTAATTATATATGATCTATTGTAGCCTAGTTATACTCACTGTAGATTTTCATAAATAGGCCTACAGGAGTGATGAGTGATATACTGTATGTTGTAACAACAACTGTATGTTGTAACAACTTTTCCTTTAAAAATGACTGAAAACAAGCAGAAAGTTGCTGGCTGCACACTTAATCCAGTAAAGACTGAAGAAGTCTAGAAATTTTTATTTTATGAGTTGCATCATGCAAAATGTGCAAAGTGCATGTGATTTAAAAACAGGTAAGCACAAGCAAGCAAACGTTTCAGCACATTGCTTCGGTGCTCACTTTGCAATAAACATTCACCATTTTTAGGTTATTTTTAAACTGAGTCCTGATGTTGACTACAGTGGACATAGCATAACAATATGAATATACAATACTTTTGAGGATTTTTTTCCCCCTTCATTTCTTTCTTATGCTCTAAAAAAATAATGAGATGAAAAAATACTAAATTCACAAAACATTTTTTCTGGGTATCAGGAGGATATGGACCCTTGATGAAATAGGCCTATCTTGGTTGTCATACCTATACTTGTACAGAACAGAACTACATAGCATTTTATGAAGACAAACACAACTTACACCATTCTAAAATTCCAAGAGCCATTTAGCCATCTGAAAAGAAAAAGACAACTATATATCTCATGTTAAACTACTACACAGACATCAGAGCCAACGGCAAACATCAGAAGCTGAGGAAAGGCTGTTAAACAGTGCTGAGTCCCTGGTGATCGCCTGGATCTCACAACTCCAACAACGTCAGATCAAATATTCAAATGGGCGTTTTCTTTATTTAAACCACAGATTTGATCTTTAAATAATTACAAAACTCTTAAAACCTCATTTTGTGACACAGTAACACTATTATTTTTTAAAATTACACAGGATTTCTCCTCCGATATTAAAGCTTGCTAAAGTGCTCACAAGTCACCTAACCTCTGTACAGCCTCCCCTTACTGGACAGATCAGGAACAACAGGGGGGTAAAAATTGCCGGGGCCGTATATCTGTCTGCTACAGGTCTGCAGCCTTCTCGTATTCTCTGCTCTCAAATGCTGGGAGCGTGTCCGCTGTCAGGAGAGTCAGGAGAGGGTTAACACTGCTGCTCATTTCCCATGTTATTATATCAGGCTACCAGCTAACTCAACATTTAAGACATTTTAAACAATTTTCAGCTCAAAACTCACTTTCAGACACCAGTGACACCAGTGTTTGAAACAAATTCCTTATGATCTGATGGAGATTCTGATCACCGTATGAGGCAAAAATATACTTATATGCGATGCTAAAGGCTACATATGTTATGTTAATCATTGCGATAATAAATACACACGCTTATGGAAAATACCAGAAGTAGCCAACTCTTATGTGATTTTAATTGTGCATTTATTTGGTTTGATGTTTTGTCTGCCTCTTCCCCTGTGCCTTTGTTGATACCGGACTAATGCTTCCGCATATCTGTCACACACTCTGGTTAACTTGTATAAGGCATAACTCCTGTTCTCTTTCAAACATTCACTCAGTATCTCACTATGCGAAACGCCACTGGGCGTCACAGATCCTGGAAGCACCAGTTACACCATGTCTGTCATTTGACAGACCAATTAGTGATGTGGGAGTCCCGCCTCCCTCATATACACCACTGCCGGTGGTCCCTACTTCATTCTCGATCTCTTCCCTGTGAAGTTCAAATTGGAAGCTATCCTTCAGCAGGACCTGTCTTTGAAATAGTTGTTTAACTGTTCTGAGACAAGCCGTCAAGGTACGTCACTGAATGCAGCTGTTTTGCTTGCAGGTCTTTTTCACTGTAATGGTGATTTACAAACCTGATTCCAAAAAAGTTGGGACACTGTACAAATTGTGAATAAAAAAGGAATGCAATAATTTACAAATCTCATAAACGTATATTTTATTCACAATAGAATATAGATAACATATCAAATGTTGAAAGTGAGACATTTTGAAATGTCATGCCAAATATTGTCTCATTTCATCATGAGAGCTACACATTCCAAAAAAGTTGGGACAGGTAGAAATAAGAGGCCGGAAAAGTTAAATGTACATATAAGGAACAGCTGGAGGACCAATTTGCAACTTATTAGGTCAATTGGCAACATGATTGGGTATAAAAAGAGCCTCTCAGAGTGGCAGTGTCTCTCAGAAGTCAAGATGGGCAGAGGATCACCAATTCCCCCAATGCTGCGGCGAAAAATAGTGGAGCAATATCAGAAAGTTTCAAAAACATTGTTGGTGAACACAATCCACTGTGCCATTCGCCGTTGCCGGCTAAAACTCTATAGGTCAAAAAAGAAGCCATATCTAAACTTGATCCAGAAGCGCAGGCGTTTTCTCTGGGCCAAGGCTCATTTAAAATGGACTGTGGAAAAGTGGAAAACTATTCTGTGGTCAGACGAATCAAAATTTGAAGTTCTTTTTGGAAAACTGGGACGCCATGTCATCCGGACTAAAGAGGACAAGGACAACCCAAGTTGTTATCAGTGTTCAGTTCAGAAGCCTGCATCTCTGATGGTATGGGGTTGCATGAGTGTGTGTGGCATGGGCAGCTTACACATCTGGAAAGGCACCATCAATGCTGAAAGGTACATCCAAATCTAGAACAACATATGCTCCCATCCAGATGTCGTCTCTTTCAGGGAAGACCTTGCATTTTCCAACATGACAATGACAGACCACATACTGCATCAATTACAACACCATGGCTGCATAGAAGAAGGATCCAGGTACTGAAATGGCCAGCCTGCAGTCCAGATCTTTCACCCATAGAAAACATTTGTCGCATCATAAAGAGGAAGATGCGACAAAGAAAACCTAAGACAGTTGAGCAACTAGAAGACAAGATGTATTAGACAAGAATGGGACAACATTCCTATTCCTAAACTTGAGAAACTTGTCTCCTCAGTCCCCAGATGCTTGTAGACTGTTATAAAAAGAAGAGGGGATGCCACACAGTGGTAAACATGGCCTTGTCCCAACTTCTTTGAGATGTGTTGATGTGTTGTATTTTCCCCTTAAAATGATACATTTTCTCAGTTTACACATTTGATATGTCATCTATGTTGTATTCTGAATAAAATATTGAAATTTGAAACTTCCATATCATTGCATTCTGTTTTTATTTACAATTTGTACAGTGTGCCAACTTTTTTGGAATCAGATTTGTATTTGCTTCGGATATACTAAGATTATTAAGATTAAAATGAACGCGTTATGGTGAATTATCTTAGATATTCCTAGATTCTATTTTCTGAGTAAGCAGAGACTTCACGTCTGTGCATGTACAGGACAGTGATCTCAGGCAAGGATCCTCATCCTTTGTGCGTCGCATGCCTGGGTGTGAGACATGCTCACGAAGCCCTCGCGAACCCCTATTGCTGTCCTCACTGTTCAGGAGCGCTAACAAAGGAGACCCCTGTCTTTCTCCGCCATGTAGCTGGGGCAAATATATGGATGAAGTCTGCCCCGAACTACCTCCCATCTTTTTTGAAATCCCATTTTCAGAGTTAACAGCTTGTCAGAAACTAACTCTAATGGTTCAAAAGGGGTCTCAACCAGACCCTCTAGGACTATAGCTAGGTTCCACAAAGGGATCCTGGTTCCTCAGCCGCCTTGCTCCACGAACGAAGTGAGCGATTAGAGCATTCTTCCCCAGTGGTACCAAGTCAATCAGAGTGTGGGAAACCAATAGAATGGCCACATAAACCCTGAGAGTGGCGAGACATGTCCCTTTTGATAATTTTTCCTGCAGGAAGTCCAGAACTGGATCTGCATTGTGTGCAGTACACCATCTTTCAAAGACACCCCATTTGTTGGTATAACTTATTGTAATGGAGGGAGCCCTAGCACTTAGAATGGTCTCAATAACATCAGGTGAAAGCCCTGTGTCCCTCAGTTGGTTCCCCTCAGGGGCCAAAATGGAAGGTTCCACATCTCCGGTCGGGTATGAAATATTGTCCCCTGCACCTGAGACAGAAGGTCTCTGGCACCGAGAGCCATCTCTGAGAGCCACATTCTGTTTGGCCAATGCAGCGCTATCAGTAAGAGGCAAGTCCCTTGTTGGCGAACTCTGGCTAGAACTCCGGGAGCAGAGAAATCTGAGGAAAGGCATACCATGTATGCACCAATGCATCCAGACCTAGGGGGGCTGGGTGACTCAAAGAGAAGTAAAGGGGACATTGTGCTGTCTGTTGGGAGACAAAGAGGTCCACCTCTGCTTCTTAGAATCTCAACCATATCTGTTTAACTACCTCGGGGTGGAGTTTCCATTCCCAAGTTGGTATTTTCTGTCTAGGCAGTAAATCTGCTCCCACATTATGATGCCCAGGGATATACACTGCCCTGAGTGACAGGAACTTGTCCTGGGCCCAGAGAAAGATCTGTCGTGCTATTTTGTCCAGGTGGAGCAAACGTAGACCTCCCTGGCGATTTATATAAGAGACTGCTGTTGTGTTGTCCAAACGCACTAGGACATGACAGCCTCTCAGCTGCTGGAGAAAGTATTTCAGGGCCAGAAATACAGTCATCACCTTTAGGCAGTTGATGTGCCAGATGAGCTGATGACACTACCATTCCCCTTGGGCTGGACGACCACTTAAGACTGCTCCCCTGCCCATCAGGGAGGCGTCTGTCATTAATAATCTGTGATGACATGACGCCCCTAGAATGGGACCCAAGGTGAGGAATCCTTATTTGGCTCTTGGATGAAACCCCCTGGCTTTGAGCCACAACTGAAATGGTCTATTATGCAGCAGACCCATAGGAATCACCGAGGACGTTGAAACCATGAGACCTAAAATTTTTTGATACTGTAGAACAGTGTGATCTTGACCTAACCTGACATTGTTCAGGGTGGTTAAAATGGTTTCGACTCAAGTGGGAGACAATTGTGCCCACATCGTGGTCGAATCCCGCATGACCCCTAAATATGTCGTTCTCTAAGTAGGAGAGAGAATGCTTTTCTTTTCGTTGAGTCTCAACCCTAGATAAACTAGATGAGCTAGTACAATATCTCTGTGTTGTAGCACCATCTCTTGTGACTGTGCTAGTGTTAGCCAGTCGTCTATGTAATTCAAAATGCAAATGCCCTAGAGTCGCAACAGAGCCAGTGCTGCATCCATGCATTTGTGTATGTGCGGGATGATAAGGCTCTACCAATCGTGATGTTGAATTTGCGACACAATCACCATGACAGTTAACATCTTGAACTTGAGAGCTTTGACTGAATGGTTTAAGCCTCGAAGTTCTAAGATTGGACGCAGCCCCCCCGTCCTTCTTGGGAACCAGGAAGTATCTGCTGTAGTAACCTGACTCGCTCTCTAGAGGGGGAATATGCTCTATGGCCACTTTCTCCAGAAGAGATTGCAGCTCTTGTGACAGTAAATTAGCTTGCCCCTGCTTCATGGTAGTGAAGACCACGCCTTTGAAACGTGGAGAATGACGAATAAATTGGATTCTGTAAACTTTTTCTACTATTTTTAGAACCCATGCAGAAATACCTGGCAGTAGCTTCCATGCTGCTAAGTTCCCTGAAATGGGCACTAATTTTGATACTTCCCCTTGAGGGGATGTTAGATGTTCCGTGTCCTGGTCTGTAACAGGAATCAACGGAACACCTAACATTTAGGTGGAAACCGCTGCCCCCCGAAGCTCCAGAGGTGGCGGGGATGGAGAGCTTTTATGGGGATTTCACGAGTTCACACTTACAAATAATCAGATAGTAAATAGTATACTTAGTAGTATGTATATTTGGCGTGCTGTCCAAGGAGAGGGCTCCGAGCTCGGTATTTTGGCCCTAACCCAGAGTACTCTCCCTGTATTCTGGTTAGGAAAGTAACCAGGCAAGTGTGAGGAGACAGGGTGGTGGAGGGATGCTGTAAAACTGTCGTAGAATATGGGTGAGTCAACTGTGTCTATATATATGCTTTCAGTCATGCTGATTGGGTAGATATGTTAATTACTGATTGCTAACAGCTGGTTGAGATGACGTGATGATTAGAAAGATTATTCGAACATTGCTCCTCCCGAATTTTGTTAATAAAACATCATATCGAGAAGGGGCAGGTGCTAGATTTTTTTGAACCTTCCTGTTTGAAGGACCGGGTTGGGACTGGGTGGCCAACAGCCCCTTCCACTGAGTGCGGTGACGAAGGACTTGCACAAAAGCTTCCTCTGATTTTTACACCTCCCAAAACCTCCTGACGACTTTGTTGACTGAGTCGCCAAACAGGCCGGAAGGTGACACTGGTGCAATTCATGAAACGTTTTTTTTTTATTTTTTAAATGCAATTAATCCATTGAATCAATATAAAAGTTATTTTTCATAATGAAACTGTTGAAAATACACAAAAAAGTAATCCACATATGACATCCTCTGAACTTGGTCAATACTAATCTTATATACAGGCACTGGACTAAAAATACATTCAATCAGTCATCGCTCCCAAAATGAATTCAATGGGTCATCTTGTTAATTCTATAAATTAATTATGTCTCCATTTGTCATTACAGATTAAAGAGTACCTGGTGCCACAGCACGGTTCATGATTCAGTTTTGGGGACCTTGATAGAAGTTTGATGCTGTCGTAGAACAAGCAACAGCTGACATTTTCTGCCTCCTGAGTGCCTCATCTTAATCTCCTAAATTATTCCGTAAATTATTAGATTTAGATGTCTTACGTTTCTTCCCCACCACAGAAACCCCCACAAGTTCATCAATACCATCAAAATTATTATTTTTTTTTGTTTGTTTGTTTGTTGATCACAAAGTACAAAGTAGATAAGGAAAACTAGGATGCCGGGTGTATTCAAAGCGCTGCCATTACTGTTTACAATGCTTGGAATGGTGCTTTTCCACAGCTATATATATATATTATACGTGTGTGTGTGTGTGTGTGTGTGTGACAGAGATGAAAAGGATAATAGAGAAAGTTCTGCACACTGCCTGCCAAATCTAACTCCTAACAAAGATGGAAGGAAAGAGCTTGAGCAGAGCTTGTTTCACATACTCTTCACAGTATGGCCTCTGAAGACAAAAGACCTGCAGACGCACCTGTGTTTCATCTAATTATAACCTCTGACATGGTGCATTCTGTTGACGTCATTATCGAGGCTATCAAAATTCGAAGTAAATTTCATTGACGTTTTTATACACATATTCACAGCTGGTCACCGGTAAAGATGTTTCCCATAGCGCTGAATAAAGGGAACTATCTTTAGGGTTTACAGAAAATGGTCCGAAAATGAGAAAATATCCAGTGAGTGGCAGTTCTGTGGCTGTTGATGCCAGAGGTCAGAGGTGAATGGCCAGACTGGTTCAAGCTGATTGAAAGGCAACAATAACTCAAATAACCAGTTGTTACATCTGAGGTCTGCAGAAGGGCTTCTCTGAATGCACAACACATCGAAACTTAAGGCAGATGGGTTACAGCAGAAGATGACACACTGGGTGCCACACCTGTCAGATAAGAACAGGAAACTGAGGCTACAGTTATCATGGGTTTACCAAAATTGGACAATAGAAGATCGTAAAAACAGTGCCTTGTGTAACACTTGTGTGATACAGTAATAAGTTTACCTCACAGGGCCCGCAGAAGATTCAGGTTTCGCAGGATTGAATGAATAATTCAATACTTCAAAAGCAGAAAACTGAGAAAAAAAGAAAAGTTTATAAACCTCAGATAATACAAAACATATTCAAATCAATGTTTAGAAATTACCCTCCTGAACACCAGTTTTTCTTTCTTATTTCATCAGAATTATATTTGTGTCTTCCCACACACTTACTTAAAGGTGCTCTAAGTGATCCTGGGTGGAGTAACTTCCTGTTGACGTTCGAAGTGTTGTCAAACAAAACAGAGGCTAGCTGGACCCTCCCTCCTCCTCCGCCTCCCCCTCCCCCTCCCCTCCGTGCTTCCTGAAACAGTCATGAACGCGCATTTAAAATCATTCTTGTTGGTTATTGGCTGGAGCATGTTTATTATGTTTCGTGGTCCAGGCTGCACCAGTTTGTTTTCAGAGCTTGTGGCGACTACAGAGACCGTGTTTTTTTACAGTGTGTTCAGGGGACAGGCAGCTAGTGGATAGTGAGGAGATGTTTGCTGTATGTGACAAAAAAATGTTTTGGCCTAAAAACGCGTGACATCACTTAGAGCACCTTTAATCATTATTTGGATATTTTTAATTTGTATGTTTTTTTCCCTCTAATTATGTAATAATTAGTCTTTTTTTTCTTTCAGGTTACATCAAATTCACTGCCTTTTGGACAGCTCAACCTCTTACTGTGGATCTAAAATTATCAGGTAAATACCATATACACAAAAAAAAGGAAAAATCAATTAACTCAAATCTCAAACATCGTCAAAACACATCGTATGAACTGTAAATACAATTATAAATGTCCATATGATGTCAATGAGCTCAACTCTTTATGGACCTTAAAGGAACACTCCACTTTTTTTTGAAAATAGGCTCTTTTTCCAACTCCCCTAGAGTTGAGTACAGTTGAGTTTTACCGTTTACCTCTCATGTCATTATGAACCAAATGTCTGAGGGAGTTTTCCAACACCTTGGCTTGAGCCCCTGGCCTGCCCCTTTGATCGCGAAAGTGAAAGTGCCCTTTGTGGTCGCAAAGGGCAATAGGGCAAAGAGACATCCCCCCCACCACCACCCTGAACGCGATTTCGCCCCTGCCCTCCCGGAGGTCTGTGTACGCCACTGCCTTAAAATTAAGAATTGTCAATTTTGATTTCATGGTGACTAAAGTGAGTACACTTTCATGACTAATTTCTAAACACACTAAGTACACGGTTAAAAAGTGCATTTTGTAATAATGTCAAATTAAAAGTTTCACTTTAAAGTGCATTTTTGAGTATTATTCTTCAATAATCTCTTGCCATGGTTTAAATAAATACATAAATTAATGACTAACATGCTAAAGCACATTTAAATTACATGATTGTAATTTTAACTGTTGTGTTACTGTTAATATTACGTTTAAAGGTAACATATTTTAAATGAACTGAACAGCAACTTCATCATTACAAATGTGTAATTACAAATATATTTAAATACATTACATACAAGTTTTAACAACAAGCAGTTAATTGACCAAAAACATTACATTAAGTTAGATTATCAACAGAAGTATATTATCTCCTTCTTAAAAGTATGTTAAAGTCTTTTTCGTAAGAGGCATTTAAGGAAAAAACTAAAAATTATTTGATACCCTAAAAATGTAGTAACTAAACACATTGTGTCACTTAAGTAGGAACAGCTTCATCTTATTTAATGAATCTGATCCCACTCACCGGTGACTCAACAGCTGCTCTAATGGGCTCTGGGAAAATCTCTGGCTTTCAGAGAGAGAGAGAGAGAGACTGACTCATTAATGTCCATTCAGCTCCAAATTCATCGTCAGACACACCTCTCTTTACTCATCTGCACAGTCAGACTCACTCACAATTGACTTGTGCAGTCAGACCCCATCAGCTTCATTTTGCCTCACAGCAGTGTGCTGCTGAGTCTCACTTATTTGTATCTCAAGCTCAGGGTGGAGAGAACAGCCTCACGCCCTTATTTGGTGCTTGAGAGGGTCACATGACCACAAAATGGTGGAGACTCTCGGCAGTGGGTAAGCCGAGCATCCCTGACGCTGAGAGATACAGGCACACATCCATGATCTGAAACCCAGGGCAGGAGATAGAACTGTGCCTCAGCCGTGGTGGTGAGTGCATTGTGGGTGATTATATCAGGCTTGTTGTTATTTGAAACCTTGAGAATTGGGATGGGAAGGAAAGAAGGAGGAATGGGCATTTGTTTGTGATGCATCTGTGTTTGATAACGGAAGAGGCTTAGCATCAGCATCCTTCATGATGCAAGACATGGGCAGCTGCTTTTGTTTGTGCATGGATCATAAATGAATGTTTGTCATGTTTAATGCAAACACATTTTATCGTAATGTGGGTTCAGCTTATAAGTACTGTTGACCTGGTTTTTCCATCATTCAAATTCATGGCTCTGCATGTACGGCTCATTTATTTGCCTATGTGTGTGTGTGATTGTGTCTTTGTAAATGTAAATGTGTGTGGACACTGAAGCGGAAGAGTGATTCACAAAGAAGAGGGGAGAGAGAGCAGGGTAGATGATGATGATGATGATGACATAACGCCCGCCCACTTTTCCCATTTCCTACTGTGGAGGATGGATGGATAGATGGATTAAGCCAACGTCTTGATGGAGGGAGAGAGCAACAGACCTTTCCACTTTCACCCTCACCCACTCTCATTCTCTCTCAACACACATTCTCTGTCTGAGAACTGGCAACCATCTGGCTGCTTATTGTAGACAGACAGTCCCGCGAGATAGGCTTCCCTTTTCACATGGCTGTGTTTGTCTATGCATACATTTACACATGAATTCACGCTGCTTCTAAATTCCAAATAGGTATGGTGAAGGGATGGTATGGATTGATTTTTTTTTAGAGCAAATACATTTATAGAGACTAATCCTGTTGAGTCAGTTGGTTTGTTGGGCATCGCAGCTGCAGCAAATGCAAGACTGCTATTACAACATACTGAAGAGCGACAACATTTCCGGATTCACAGTATTAAGTAATCTACTTTGCTGGAGACCCATTTAAAACAGCTCTTTGTGTCTGTAAGTCCTTGTTTTGTAGCTCCAATTTTAACAAGGGTGTGTTAAAATTGTAAAACCTGTAATAAAGTACAGCTGGATAGTTTCATTGCTGCTGTTTTTGTTTTGTTAATGTTTTACAATGTTTGTATTTGTTTGTAAAGCACTTTTAACTAAACGTGTATTATTAGTGTAGTTTCCTGCAGTGATAAGTGATAATAATATCTGGCTGTTATGTTTGTGTTTCTCATAGTTCCCCTTCTGGCAATGTGGGGATGGACCAGACTCATGAACGAAAGATGAGCTTTGAAGGTGCAGAGAGTAGACCAGGTGAGATTCCTAAATACTGACACTTATAGAATCTGCCTGAAGAAATTATCAGCCTGACTGTATACATTTACAAAGATTACTTCAGATTTACAGAACAGTGGATCTGTTATAAATCAGAGGTGTAAAGTAACATTCTCTTCTTCTGTTCATCTTGTTCTGCTTAACATGGTTTCAATCATGACAACTATTTGAATAGTTTTAGCATGTTATAAAATTTGTCAGTGTTAATGTATTTGGTCTTGGTAATAGATCTGCTACACTGCTGCTGTTGATTATTGCTGCTGCAGAGCAAGTACTGTATGGACTTGCTACTGCTAATAGATAAACAGACATTCTGCTGTGTGTGCCTATAAGATATGCTTCTGCTGCACAAATAGACATACAGAGCCCTAATATTGGCACCCTTGGTATGAGCAAAGGTGGCTGTGAAAATAAAACTGCATTGTTTATCCTTTTTATCTTTCATTCAAAAAAATTCTCAAAATTCTAACCTTGCATTGAAGTAAAACAATTGAAAGTGTGGGGAAACTCACATTATGAAATAAATGTTTTTCTTCAATGTGAAATGTCAGCTGAGTGGGGCTAAAAGTGTGTTTTTGCCAGAACAGATAAACGTGAATATGGTATGTTTTTATGTTGGTTTTTATACGAATCACCGCAGGTGCTGATTTGAAATTTGTATCAGCTGAGCTACTGAGCAAGCTTGTTATGTCAGAAAAGTGAAATGTATGGAGCTGGTTAAGCGATGCATAGTTCAAAATATATTCGTTTACAAATCTTGCACTTTGGTAAAAAGTATTTTGAAATCATAACATAATATTGTGCAAGGAGACGTGAAAACAAGTCTTTATTAATCCATCTGACCCTGTAATTGTAACTGTGTATGAAAACGATTAAACGCATTTTCTGTTTTACTGCCTCTAGCGTTCATTTCTGTTGGAAACTGCAGTGATATGTACATATTGATACGTTTTTTTGCGTTTTTTTTTTTTTTTTTTTGAGGAGTAGAGTTTAAGTGGCCAAAGGCTCTCCACTCTCCAGCATATTCAGTTGTCAGACACGACTGGAACTTCCAAAGGGATCTGGTTCTATGGTCAAATGAAACTAAAAAAAAAAGAGCTTTTTGGCAGCCAACCCACCAGATGGGTTTGGTGCAAACAGGGATAAAAAGTACCCCATGCCCAAGGTTAAATATACTGCTGGACCTTTAATGTTGTGGGCCTTTTTTTTTTTTTGTTTTCTTTTTTTGATGGAGCTCCTGGACATCTTGTTCATTCAGATACATGTCATCATGGATACTATCAAATACCAGCAGATAAAAAAAGTCAAAAGCTGACTGCTTCTGCTAGAAATTTTTATAATGGACTGTGGTTGGATCTTCCATCAGGACAATGATGCAAAACAAATATCAAAATCAACACAAAAATGTTTCACTGAGCACAAAACGAAGCTTCTGCCATGGTCGTCCCAGTTCCCTGACCCGAACCCTATAGAAAATGAGTGGGGTGAACTGAAGAGAAGAAGCACCGACATGGAGCTGGGAATAATTGTAGCCAACATGAACTAGAGAAAGACATTTATTTCCTAATGAGCTTTTCCTCCCACTTTCACTTGTTTACTTCAATATTAGTGCCAATATTACTGGAGGACACTGTAAATTCCTTAACAGATCTAGGCAGGTGGAGCTAGGGGAGGTGGAGGGTTTTAGACAGCAAACAATGAACCAGACTATTTAAATGTTGAGCAAACAATCTAATTGGCTGCAGGATCAGCAGAGGCCAATCAGCTTGTGCCATGTTGTAATAATGTGATGATGTGTGAACCTAGCAGCCTGCGCCCTCTAGAGTTTCATGACTGAACTAGATATTTACTAAAGTAGGACATGTTCCTGAAGCCTTGTAGCCCCTGGAACACTATTCAAATGACCCAATCTGAGAACCATATGTAATGCTGCATCATTTTATAAATGTTAATTGGTTGTCTGTTAATTTCCACTAGCTCCACCCACCTCCTTGCCTCTACAGGGCCAAGGGGGTGTGGCTTCTCAGAGGAAGAAGCTGTCCGCTCCTCGTATTAGTCTATCATTGGACCAAAGTGAGGATGACCTGTTTGACACACCAGATGACCTCGACATCAATGTGGATGATCTAGACACACCTGATGAAGCGGATTATACTGACCATGAAATAGACTGGGAAGGTAGGACATAAACACTTGTATATAATTATTTATTATTAAAAGAGATTACTAATACACAATATTTTTTTAGAGCCTCAAGCATCCCAGAGAGATTCTGTAAAAGAAACAGTTGAGCCCATTCCCACATACAGTGCTGAAGAAGAGCGGCAGGATTCCAAACTCTGGAGAACTGTCATCATTGGAGAGCAAGAGCACCGCATCAACATGAAGAGCATTGAACCTTACCAAAAAGTCATATCCCATGGAGGTACGTTAAAGGAATATTTCAAGGATAATTTAAAGGAATATTCTGGTTTAAATATAAAGCAAAAAGACAGTGATTAGCACAGAGAGTAATTCTGATTTTGTGTGCAAAAACAAAGGAGAATGAATGTACAGTATATACTTACAATGTAGGTCTATGGGGGAACTACAATGGAGTATTTAAAAGTAAAAATGTGAAGCTCCTATTTTTGTTGAAGGACTTACATGGACTCTTTAATCAAATGTTTGATATTTGAGCTGTAATGCCTAAATATTAAATATGTTTAATAAATATTAAGTAATTTGTATATTAAACTTATTACACTTGACCAAATGATACTAACACTTACTATTCTATATGTCAATTAAAAAAACACCAAACACCTTGCTACGTTTACTGTGCTAGACTAACTGGGACTAGTCACAACACGTGCATATTGTTGCCCTATGGTTTAATTGCTTCTGTTTTTCTTCCTCATTTGTAAGTCACTTTGGATAAAAGTGTCTGCTGAATGATTAAATGTAATTCTTCCAATTGAGGATTTTACAGTATTTGCACAGAAGAGATTCTATCAACTCAGTATTATATTAACATGTGTAATGTTTTAAAGTTATGGTTAAGTGGTTATACTTTCAGCATTTGTATTTGTTTGTGGTCCTGTATGCTTGACCGATATGTTTTCATGAGGGCATTATCGAATGTGGTTTTACAAAGAGAGTGACTGAAACATTTTTGTAATCAATATCATTACAACAGCAGACAGACACTGCATGGTGATACATCTTAAGATGAATTTACACTTATGAAAAAGTAGTGCACTTTAGCATACTTTTAAAAAGAGCAGGCGATTATTATACTGAAACAATATACTTTAAAATAATATACTTACTGTAAGTGCTAATTAAATGTAATGTTTTCAGACACTTAACTGGAAATGACTGACAATTAAATGCAATTAGTTGAATGTAAGAGTGTTTTTGACCCACTTAAGTAGGACTTGTACTAATTTCATAATTACTTCTATTGTCTCTGACATATGGTAAAAGTATATTGTTGAATGTATTGACAAGCATTTATTGTGTACTAAAATGTACTTTCACATAATTTTTATTGAAACGTCATGTATTTAAATATATTTGTAATTACATATTTGCAATGATGAAGTTGCAATTTAGAACATTTAAAATATATTAACAGTTACATCAATCAAGTACAACATTTAAAAATAAGTGTACTTCTTTAAAGCATGACAACAGACTTTAAAATTTAAAAGTGTCTTAAGAAACTATGATTAAGTGCCCTTTTTTCAGCTTTTAAATATATTTTAAGTAGTGTGTGCACATTTATTACAATAAAGAACACTTTTTCCACAGGGGTAAGTGCCTTTAAATGTGTTGAGCAATTAATAATACTGAAACTGCTGTGACTGTTTCCAGGGATCCTTCACAACTGTTATTTTCTTTACTAACAGGCTACTATGGCAATGGTGCAAATGCCATCATTGTGTTTGCAGCATGCTTCCTCCCTGACAGTGACAGAGAGGACTATCACGAGATCATGGAAAACCTCTTTCTGTGAGTTCAGTCTGATATGAAAAGTTTTTTGAGCCAGTCAGTTGCCCTGATGTCAAAATAGGCTTGTTCATCCTATAATATAATAGAATAATCCCGAAATATAATAATATTAAATGTATTGAGAATAAATAACTAAATGAATGTGAATTACTCTTCAGGTATGTTATCAGTACACTAGAGCTCATGGTAGCAGAGGACTACATGATCATCTATCTGAATGGAGCCACTCCACACCGGAGGATGCCTGGCCTCAACTGGCTCAAGAGATGCTACCAGATGATTGACAGGAGGTATATAAAATATACATTACTTCAATATCAATATTCTGCCTTCTACAGTATGTTAAATTTATTAAAATGTGCAATGCACAATATACAGTATATTAAATATGAAGACTAATTTTGTTGTGTTTACACTTTTTCAGGCTTAGAAAGAACTTAAAATCTTTCATTATTGTTCACCCATCATGGTTCATTAGGACAATTCTAGCCATCACAAAACCATTTATCAGGTATGTTGTCTGTCAATTTTTTTGTTTTTATCTTAGTTTTTTAGTATCAGTCAATAGTTTAGATACACTCAATGGAATGTTTCTCATGATATTAAAAACTTAAATGCTTGAAATTAGTTATAAAGACTAAAAATAAAAGACTACAAATAAAGACTACCATACAATGTAAAGATTAATAGCATGGATACATTGAATTGATCAAAGGTGATAGTAAAGACATTTACAATGTTAAAATATTTATTTCAAATAAATGCTTTTGTTCTTTCTATTCATCAAAGAATCCTGAAAAAAAAAATGTATCATGGTTTCCTCAAAAATATTAAGCAAACGACTGTTTTCAGCATTGATATTAAGAAATGTTTCTTTTGCACCCAATCAACATATTGGCATGACTTCTGAAGGATCATTTTAAAATATATTAAAATAGAAAACAAAATAGTTATTTTAAATTAAAAATATATTTCACAATATTACTGTTTTAACTGTATATTTGATTTTTTTTTTAAATGCAGCCTTGATGAGCATAAGAGACTTCTTTTAATTTAATTTATTTTTTAAATAATAATAATAATAATAATAATAAATAAAGAATAAGTAGTTGTGTCAAAAGTTTTGAATCATAGGCCATGTTCAGACTGCCAGCAAAAATCTGATTTTTTTGCATATTCAGATTTTATCCAGACGGGTTTTTGAAAGTCTGATTCAAACCACATATCCAACCACCTCAATTTTTCCTGAATCCATCTTTTGGTAACACCTACCAAAGTAACTTATGGAGGTTGGTTATGTCTGAGCACCCAGGTGAAAAAAAATATACTTGAGTGCATAAAAAAAAATACTTAAATACAAGCAAGTACATTTCTAGTACATTCTTTATTTTGTTACTAAATAAGTGTCAAAATTATACACTATAAATACACTAATTCAAAGTATATTTGTACTTCAGCAGTACGTCACTGCACTTGGAAAAGTATACTAAATACCACTACTACTTAAATAGATTTTTAGTGCATTGAAATAAAGTATACTACCTCAGAAATATACAGAGAAGTTTTATTAGTGTATTTGTTAAAAGTGTGCTTTGAATGCTTAACAAAAAGTTCCATCTTAGTAGACTTTTATATAGTAATCCTAAGTTTAAATGAAATTAATTTTATTACAAATATTTTACTAATGTACTAGTTATACAGTTTCCCAACTGTGGTACTTAAGTACACTTAATATAAATGCAATAATTAGCAGTTACACTTCAAATGATTTTAAATGTAATCAGATAAAGTAAACCAAATATAAAGTGTTTTAAAAGTGCATTACTTAAAAGTGTGCTATGAACGCTTTACCTAAAAAATTACTGGATTTTTATACTGTCAAGTTCTATTTAAATGGATTTCCATGAAAAATATAGTACAAATAATTAATTCATTACAAGTAAACCCTATAACCAGGTGAAAAAAGTGCAGTAAAATACACTTTATTTCAGTACACTTAGTACACTTCCATAATGTACTTAAAGTCCTCTATTTTCATGCACTTATTTTGTACGTAATATACTAAAAGTTCTTCTTTAGTAGTTCTTAAAACAATCTTAAGAACATCTTAGTGTACTCAACTGTGTTATTTTGAGACACTATGAATTTGAACTAAAATGTGATTTTAACATACTATCTTTTTTCACCTGGGCACACAAATCTTATTTGATCACTTGCAGTTAATAGTGCGGACAGTCTGCCTGAGAAGATCTGATTTGAGAAAAAAAATCAGATTTGCCTGAAGTCTGAACATAGCCGTAGTGTACAAAATATTGGTTTTGGAAACAAAAACAAACAAAATAAAATTGAATTATAAATGTTTTCCAGCTCGAAGTTTAGCAGTAAGATAAAGTATGTGAACAGCTTAGCTGAACTGGAGGAGCTCATCCCAATGGAGTACGTCCACATACCCGAGTGCATCATCAGGTGAGCAAGTATCAATGAGCGACATGTTTAACTATCTTACATTTAAATGTATGCCAATCTATTTTTGGCACTGAACTACACAATAGGAAGGAGAAAAAAGAGGAATCATCATGGCACTGATCAACAGCACACACAGGTTGTGAGAGCGAGACGATTGCTGACAGATGTAGCTGTTGAAGAGGTGTTGAGTGTGTTCATGAGAATCTGCACAGGAGTTGTGACTCTGTAATTTAAAACCTGTGAAGACACGTTTCTATGGGAACAGACATTTCAAACGCTGGGGTGAAGAGCAACATTATATGGTTTATAGGTTTTAGGAGTTACCAACCTTTTTTCTGCCGAACCTCTAATAATCTAACAATCTAATAATGTAATAAATACTGTATGAAATTATTGTCTAGTTAATTTATCTCTGCCTCTCTAGACTGGATGAGGAGTTACGGGAAGCAGCAGAGAGCTCTAAGTGAGTATTACAGTTTTCTTTTTGTTTTTTGTTTTTGGAGATCTTTGACTTGGAGACCTTTGTATTTTTGTCAAAATGTCATACAGTGCTCTAGCTATATAAACAAATATATCTTTTTTTCATTTCTTTTAAAGAATCAACAGCTTTCTACAAGGAAGTGAGATTCCACAAGAATCCATGTAAGATTTCTAAATCATTTTAGTAAACAATCATATTAGCATATTAAGATGTTTTTAAAGTCAACATGAAATAGCAACATACAAACCATTTTACATGTTCATGGTCCTACTGTGAAAAAAAAAATCCTTTTAAAAAACATCTCAGGTTACGACTTTAGCCATGGTTTCCTCAACGTCTGGATCAAGGCCGTTTTCTGAAGCACAAGTGCAAACACAACAATTTATTTAGTTGACTACAGTCTATGACATCTCTACCGGAGTGAGTATAAAAGGGCACCTGCAATGTACGTCATCCACTTCTTTGTCTGAAGGAGACATGCAGGGGAGCCCAATGCATGGCAGCAAGACTCAGTGTCTCATTCCCCTTTTCAGGGAACCACAGTTACAGTTGTAACCTGAGATGTTCCCTTTGGAAGTGGAACTCAACACTGCATCTGGATCGACGCTATGGGGAACAAATACCCTCTCTGCCATGCTGAGGGAATGTCTGTCTCATTAGCTGTGCCTATGCACATCCATAATGGGTATAGCATAAATTGATTCTATGGACTCACTTAGCTGGAGTTAGATGCGTCAATCATTCAGGGCACACCCAAAGCCTCATAGCTGTCAAGTGGTAATATTCCTTTAGCCAACACTCAATCTCTTATGCTTGGACAAGGAAAGCCACATGCCCAAGAGCAGAGCTCTAGGTTTAGCAGTGTCAACTTCTCTTGCATGACATATCTTCTATGGAAAACTGGCCCAGGGAGAGCAATTGCAAGTTCAATTGAACTGCGATCTTGGCCTTCCACATCTCTAGGGGGAGCATATATAGGGGTCACATCTAGAATAATTATTCATCATCCTCATTACAGAGAACTCCAACCCATAGGGGAGCTACAGGGGAGCTTTAGCTCTTCCACCACCACACAGTTGGGGGGAAGTGCTCACACCCTGCCTGAACTCATCCAAGATCCCAAGACTCCCGGCACCTGCAAAGGTGCCAAAAAACAAAAAGGGATGCTGTAAGGCAAAATACCTCCACTTGTTAGATTCTAAGGGATTGTTTAGGGCTCCAACAGGGAGTGGAGGACCCTACTTTAAAACCTAGACAGAAGAGGTGGTTTCTACTCAACACTTACTCTACTCAACCCCAAAGAGCAGCCTACCAAATGGAGCCTGCTAAGCGCTAGCTACAACCCTTGATACTGCTGACAATACTCCTACTCAACCCTGAGTAGATATATCTCACCATAGGAGAGCAGTTCCAGCCCATTTCAATAATTGCTAAGTAATGGAGGTAATGGAAGAAGGAAGGGAAGGAGGACGGATGTTACTTCTCCTCAGCAATTCAGTCCTGTTTACCAAATCGCTTTCTTTCAATCACTTCCCTGAGATATTATCTCTTCCTCCTAGTGTCCTCAAAGGAGAACAAGTGGCCACGCTCTCCCTCTGGCATTGCCTCCAGTCCTCAGACTGTGATAGAACAGGGTCACTCAGAAATCTTAGGCGAAGATTTAGACCGATGTGGGATATACCACCTAGCCTCACCTCTCTAAACAAGCTCAAAGGGCAAGATCGGCACATCAAGGAGAAAGTTTCTCTCCTTATCCTTGATGTCTGCCAAGTTCAACCACAGATGGCTCTCTTTGGCCACCATTGCCACCATCGAATGACCAATGGCAGATGGAAAAGCAGTGAACGAGGAACGTGAGAGAGACATACCTTTCTCGAACTCCTCGGCCAGCTTGAGCTTCCTCATTGTGAACCTCACAATGGAAGCATTCAGCTCCCTCAAGAACATATGCTCCTCACCCAAACACATAATGCACAAGTCTTGTGTGTCCTCTGGTGTCAAAAACCTGGGACACTAGCCAAGTTTCCATCCAGTTTTTGTGCTGTTTTGTTATCGACAAAGCAAATATGTGCAAAAAAATATTTGAAATCGAAACAGAATCACAATTTTATGACAGTAGGCTACTTTTATTTATTTAGATACAGAAGTAACATTTCTGTAGGCTATTTTATTTTACCTTTCTTTTTGTCAGCTTTGAAAACTCCCAACAGTCTTCCCTAATTTGACAGACACATATTTTACGAACTGCAGAGATTCTCATCCTTGTGATGCACCAAATAAACGGAAAAAGATTGTGTCGACATTTGAGAAATCTTATCGACAAATGTCATTTCCATCAGATATATCGTTAAACATTTTGAAGCGATAAACCTTTTTTCACAAAAAAATCCTTGGATGGAACGTGGCTTCTAAGGCACACACCTCCTGAAACGCGTGTTCAGGTGCATATCCATGATAAATGCCTTTACATGCGCTAACACAAACAAACCTGAAGTCAAAAAAGCTGATGACATACATTGCAGGCACCCTCTTATACTCATGGGTGCTCCGGTAGTGACATCATGGACTGTTGTTGGCCAGTGAAATTGTTGTGTTGGCACAAATGCTTCAGACACTAGTCACACTAATGCCATTCCCCATAGCGTCATTAAAAAAAAAAATTTTTTTTAGTACTTGGAAATTCATTTTACAGAAGTAAAATGTGTTGTGAATGCTGTTTCATGTACTGTACACTTTAAATGACTTTTCTGGATTTTTAAAATAATACTAAATAAAAGTATAATTAATAATACTGATATAACTTTATATTTGTTGCAGAGCTCAACCCAATGCGAGCAGTTCATAAGAGCCGTTGGCTGTGGGTGCAAGAACAATATGTCTGTAAAGGTTTTGAGTATTTCAAATTGTAATGATTGCAAATTCAAAGTGAATGCAATAATTACTTATAATAAGAGAAAAGGGTATTTTTGGTATCTCATAGTGCTGAGATGATTAAAGCAGCACCACATATTCTTTAAAACAAATCACCTCAAATATAATAATTCCTCTCACATTTCAATTTGCACCACAGAACAGTAGCTTAAACCAGTTCAATGCTTGAAACATTCTTCGTCTCCTATCGTCTTGCAAAAGTTTCTCTTGTTATTTGAATTATGCATGAGAGGCATTTTAGCAATAATATTATGCTGTACTTTCCCCCTTTAGGCTCATAATTTTCACAGTCAGGTATTTTTCTAATTGGAGCATGTATAAAGGGAAAAATAGGCAAAGAATCCTTTCACTTCAGTTGCTCTGTATTAATATTAATGCATGCAAGTTTATTCTAAACACAAAGATAATACGTAGCATCCTGTTAGCACCAATGCTAACTCTCTACCCTCTCATGCTAAATTGATGACTTGGGGAAATAGAAGATAGAGCACTCTAGAGTTACTTATTTCCTTTGTAAGAAACAATAGGAGTCAGGTATGAATTTAAACTCAGCCTCATATCACTTTATGTATCAGTTCAAAATCAGCAGAGAGAAATCTCTGTAAGTAGTTCTTAAATGTGAAGTGTGTTATGTTGAAATGCTTTCTCTATTGCATTAAAGGGTTAGTTCTACCAAAATTTAAAAACTTGTCATCAATTACTCACTCTTATGTTGTTCCAAACCCATATTAAATGGAATCTGAGAGATTTCTATCCCTCCTTTGAGTCCACGCAACTACTTTGACACTCCAAAAGTTCATAAAGAGATTGTAAAATTTGAAATGACATGAGGGCGAGTAATTCATTACAATTTTTTACATTTTTGGGTGAAATAATCCTTTAAGCCCTTCATAGATTGACTCTTTGAACAATGTAGCATGAAGCATTTTGTTACTCTTTCAAAGCATTGTTTCATAACAGTTTTTGCAGTCAAACATGTCTGGCTCAACTTTGAACGGTAGTGGATATTGCCACAAGAGGTAGCCTCAGAATGTTTGTGAAACCCGGTGTTTGCTAATATAAATATGAAAGTGTGCAACAGTGCTCACTTTTTCAGCGGCCTGGGTTTCCGAAAATATTTTTCCCACTCATTTTCAAGAACTACATTTTTATGAAGCATTGTGAAAGAAATAATCAAATTAAAAATGGAGAATATATATATATATATATATATATATATATATATATATATATATATATATATATATATATATATATATATATATATATATATATATATATATATATACATATATATTACACACACACACACACACACACATGTTTGTTTTTGTGAATTGTGGGGACTTTCCATAGACTTCAATGCATTTTACACTGAACAAACTGTACATTCTATCCCCCTACCCTGCCCCTACCCCTAAACCTAACCCTCACAGGAAACTGTGCAAACTTTTACTTTTTCACAAAAACTCATTCTATATGATTTATAAACCCATTTACATTGTGGGGACCGCTGGCTGGTCCCCACGATGTAGGTGAACTCAGGTTTATATTACATCATGGGGACATTTGGTCCCCACAATGTAATATAAACAAAAGCACACACACACACACACACACACACACACACACACACACACACACACACACACACACACACACACACACACACACACACACACACACACACACACACACACACACACACACACACACACACACACACACACACACACACACACACACACACACACACACACACACACACACACACACACACACACACACACACAGTAGGTCCTCTTTAATGTTTTTAAATCAAGTTAGTGCTATTGGTGCCACTAGGGGCGCCAGAATGACACACTTCACCTTTAAGAATCATAAGCCATGTAGTAATGCATTAGATGTTCTTGTGCTCAAAGCACTAAAATCAGTCCTAGATGTTTCAGAACTTTGATGTCTTATTGAGTGTTTGCATTGTACAAAGGTAAAAATAGTTGCCACAATCAAAGGTCTGTCAAATCCTAAGAGCATGCTGTTTCAGAGGTTTTCATGTTCGTTGTGACTGATCTGTCTACCTTCAAACACCTCTTGTGTCAGTGTGTGAGAGTGTGTATGTGTATAGGTTTGTATTTGCGTGTGTGATTGTTTGTGAATGTGTTTATATGCTGTAAGGTACCAAGTTCTTCCTGCTAACAGGTTTGGGAACTAAAATAAAGGGACTTTAAAAGATTGGCTAAATTCAAATGAAGTGTGCAAGTGTGTGTGTGTGTGTGTGTGTGTGTGTGAGTGTGAATATTTGAGAGACATTATGTTTGTGATTGTATCACTGCATGTGTCCCTGGTTGTTGACATTAGATCCTTTTAGACAGAAATTCAATCGAAGAATATAAATAGATGAACTTTAATCCAGAGGCCTTCTCCAGCAGAGCATATTGAGATTGAGATGTATGTTGTATTGCAGAGTAATATCAATAAATTTAATTCATATCTGAACAATTGTGTGGTGCTATTTTATGTAATACTTTGATACCTATGACATTTCTTTCTAAAATTTTAAATGACAAAACTCGGTATGAAACAACACTGGACAGTTCTCTGAAAAAGCACATTTGTTAAAGTTTTATGTTCTCAAGGGATAAATCACACGAAAATGAAAATCCGAGTATCAGTATGTTCAGTGAATGACAAATAATATTTCTGTTTCTCTCACAAATCTATCAAATTAATTCAGAATACTTGGAGTCTTTGAAAGTGCACGAGACATGTACTATTTTTATGGTACTTTTGTGATAGCCATGATTGCCACACACTTCTTTTTTATGGAAAAGAACATTTGTCTTGGAACATTTGACGCTTACAGTTAACCTAACCCTAATTTGATTTTAATCTCAGCAACCATTCTTACCCAAATTAGCACATAATGTAACTGTTGAAGTCTTAATGAAGTGACTTGAAATATGACTGGATTATTCTGAATGAAGCAAATTTGAATTTTCCGATTCCCACATAAGAAAATTTGTATAAAATAGAGCCCAACGGGCCCCATTGTTAATATAAAGATTTTTTTAACCATATTTTGAATTACTCATTGCATTGTGATGTGTTTAGGGTTAAATGAAGTGTGTGTAAACTTATAATTATCATGTTCAGTTGTTTTGCAGTAGAGATCCTCCTCCTCTCCAAGGGGGATCACTCCCTCGAGGAGCACACAGAAAGTTTTTTTTTTTAGATCTTGTCCATCTCGTAAACCAGGGGTTTTCTGTTAAGGGGGGCGCGGGCACCTGTTAATTCAGAAGTGAAACAGTTAAATTCTCGAGTGAAACAGCTGTAAATTTGAGATTTTACTAGCAAATCTTTATTCATCCACTAGAGGGGGCAATGTTACTATTCTCCCAGCTAATCATTGGCTATGGTTACAGCAGGTAACCTGAACTGAATTGGCACGAGTGAAATTAGATAAACATAGGGGGGCGCATGCCCAAAAAGGTTGAAAACCCCTGTCCTAAACTACAATGACAACAGCCTTTGTGTGTTCTTCTGGGCAGGACTAAATGCCCAAATGAAGGCTTGGAGATGGTCCTCGAGGGACATTTTTTACACTTCAAAATAGATCCCCCTTCACCCCACCCACCCTTCTAAACCCATTCAATGCTTCATCAAGCCCACGGTGGGAAAATGAGCCTGAGCCCACAGCAGAGCCAGAGCTTATGCTTGCCATGGACCCTGAGCCAGAGCCAATGCCCGCAACTGAGCTCCACCGGGATCCATCATCCCTCTGGCTCCACCTTGGTCAGTCGTCTCTCTTCCTCCTCCATGGCGTTCTGAGCCTACCGGTGTGACTCATTCCTCTACCTTTTCACCTCTGTCAGGCTCCTCCTTCCCTCCAGCTCCGTCTCAGTCCTCACGGCAGCTCCACTTGGTCTGCCGGTCCTCCGGTGTCTCCGGTCCCTTTGTCCATCAGACTCCGCCTGGATTTCTACATCTCTCGGTGGCACCTCTGTCAGTCAGGACAGACATCTCTCAGATTTCATTTATAATATCTTCATTTGTGTTTTGAAGATGAACGAAACTAAGCCAGGGGTAGGGAACGTTGATCCTGGAGAGCCACTGCCCTGCAGAGTTTAGCTCCAACCCTAATCAAACACACCTGAACAAGTTAATCAAGGTCTTCAGGATTACTAAAGTTATAGGCAGATGAGTGTTTTTTTCAGGGTTGGAGCTAAACTCTGTTGATCGGGCTCATTGGTTCCAGTTGTTGTTTTGGTTTCTTGTTCATGGAATTTTAGTTTTTTTCATTATTTCCTGTTTACTTAGTATGTTTTCATTGGTTGTCGTGGATATTCATTGTTCCATTGATTTCACAAACCAGTTCCTTATTTAGATCATTAGTTTGCTTAATATATAGTCCTCAGTTTTAATTGTGCTTTGTCTGGTGGTTGTGGCTTGTTCTCTTCTGTTTTGTTTAATAAAGTATCACTGCAATTAGATCTTCTTCATCATCCTGGATTGTGTGACAATGTCCTGGCAGAATTTATTTATTTATTTATTTTTGCGTACAGTACAATTTGTCAATCACATACAAATATAAATATTTCCTCTGATAATATTTGATTAGTAAATGATACAAAGTGTCATAAAATTTGTTTCAGTCCTTTTTGAATAGTTCGGTATGATCATTATTTTGATGAAGGCACAAATGTAACTGGAGGGAAAATCAAACGTGTTGGGGCAGAAGTAGAATCTGATCTGGATAATTGAAATACAGTAGGTCAAAAATTACTGACAATACATGGAATAGGAAATTAACACGTAACATTGTTATACTTTTATTAAAATTTACAGCTGACACACTTCCACAACAAAAAAATGACCATAAGACAAAGTCCTAAGTGGAAAAAGCTCATTTGTACTTCTGCTACTAGCAAAAGTACTGCATATGGACTGTTGACATAATGCACGCATTCCAAAAAAAAAGAAAAAAGAAAAAAAAAAAGAAGTCACTCACACAGGTAGAACAAACAAACAAAAAAAGTACAACACTCAGCTGTCTTCATAAAAGATGAAAAATGAAAGAGGTCAAAAAAGAAAAGAAGCAGAGAGGATACACTACAGCATAAAATCTTAAACTACAATTTGTGATCGTCACTATATCATCCTACACAATACATTACTATTCACATATGAGTTCAGAACTTTGCTGAACTTTTTTTTAAATAGAATTTTTAAACACAGTGTTGCTTTTGCATTCCAAATGACAATTTTCATAAACCCTGCAGAATAAATTTCTGTTTAAACAGATGGTGTTATCTGTAGTTGTAGCTCTCATCGTCATATTCTAACTCATCTTCCTGCTCATCTCCCAGTTGCCCGTATCTGAATTTGCGATACACAGTGCCATCCTGCCCCATGTACACAATATCTTCATCTTCGTCATCTTCATCGTCATCTTCCCGACTCCCCTTCTGATCACCAAGGTCCACTAGCTGTGACTCACGGAAACGTCCAGAACTAGAGCTTGCTTGACCACCATATGCAGATGTAGATGATGATCTGTAGTAGCTGTCTCTGCCTCCACCATGGCCCAGTTTTTCATACCCACGTTGGACAGCGGTCTCTGGCATGGGTCGTTTGGAAAGAGAACGTTTAATGAGGATGATTACCGCGATCAAGGCAAAGACGAGCAGGATGGAGGCGGTGATGAAGAGTGGCAGGTTTCCTGTGTACTCTTCTTCCTCATGGTTACGGAAGGCAAAGTTAGTGCTGAGGACACACTCACCTTCAACAGAGATAAAAGATTCTTTTAAACTTCTGACACAACAGATGAACCAAGACAGGACAACTATTTTAGTATTCAAGGAACATTTCTCCCTCAAATGAAAATTCCATCACAGGCTCATAGGAAAAACATAA